>NC_040907.2:136903454-137207813 GCF_004126475.2 Phyllostomus discolor
TCTTAATTTCAATGTCTCTGGTTCTATTTTGTTTGCTTGTTTGTTTTGTTGATTAGGTTCCTATTAAAGGTGAGATCATATGGTATTTGTCTTTCACCATCTGGTTTATTTCACTTAGCATAATGCTCTCCAGATCCATCCATGCTGTTGCAAAGTGTAGGAGCTCCTTCTTTCTTTCTGCTGTGTAGCATTCCATTGTGTAGTTGTACCACAGTTTTTTTGATCCACTCATTTATTGATGGGCACTTAGGTTGCTTCCAGCACTTGGCTATTGCAAATTATGCTGCTATGAACATTGGGGTGCATAAGTTCTTTTGGATTGGTGCTTCAGGGTTCTTAGTATATAATCCCAGCAGTGGAATTGCCAGGTCAAAAGGCAGTTCCATTTTTACTTTTCTGAGGAAATTCCATACTGTTTTCCACAGTGGCTGTACCAGTCTGCATTCCCACCAACAGTGCAATAGGGTTCCCTTTTCTCCACAACCTCTCCCACACTTGTTTGTTGTTTTGTTTACAATGGTCATTCTGACTGATGTGAAGTGGTATCTCATTGTGGTTTTAATTTGCATCTCTAATGGCTAGTGATGCTGAGCATCTTTTCATATGTCTCTGGGCCCTCTGTATGTTTTCCTTGGAGAAGTGTCTAAACAACCTGATTCTATACCTACAGAAACTGGAGGAACAACAACAAAGACAATACAGAGCAAGTAGAAGGAAAAAAATAACCAAGATCAGAGTAGAATTAAACAACATAGAGACTAAAAGCACAATTCTAAAGATCAATGAATCCAGGAGCTGCTTCTTTGAAAAGATAAACAAAATCAACAAGCTTTTAAGCAGACTCATCCAGAAAAAAAAGAGAGAGGATCCAAATAAACACAATCAGAAATGAAAGAAGAGATATCACAGCTGATACCACACAAATACAAAGGGTTGTAAGAAATTACTAAGAACTATATATCAAGACATTTGAAAACCTAGGTGAAATGGACAAATTTCCAGAAAAAAATAACCTTTTAAAACTGAATGAAAAAGAAACAGAAAGCCTGAACAGACTGATAACAGGTGATGAAATTGAAGCAGTAATCAAAAATCTCCCAACAACAAAAACCCTGGACCAGACAGTTTCACAGGAGAATTCTGCAATGCATTTCAGTTTAGATATAGCATATACTAAAATGTAATTTTAAATGTAAGGCATTATTGTAGCTTTTATAGTTTTGGAAGAATATTTGCCTATCTATAATTTAAGATTCTTGATAATTTTTTTCATGTTGTGGGAAAATAAAAGCAGATTTTTAAAATCTGTTACCAACACAATTATCAACTTTCTTAACTATTAGAGTTATTCATAACCTACTTGGTATTTTTTTCCCCTTTAGTACACTTGAACTTTGAAAGTTTAAAGTGATACATCCACTTTCATTTATGCAAGACATTTTTGAAGATTTGAAAGTTCTATGTATGGATATTATGCATTAACATACACAAGATGAGGTACACTAGTTTTCCTTACCAGACAGTGAATCTGGAATTCATGGAATCAAATAATGTGGCTTATAAATATACTTATGTCTAGCAGTACCATGGTAACTTGATATGTGCCTTCATTGAAACAGAAAAATACTGCCCTGGCTGGCATAGCTCAGTGGATTGAGCATGGACTGCGAACCAAAGCATCGCAGGTTTGATTCCAGTCAGGGCACATGCCTGGGTTGCAGGCCACAGCCCCCAGCAACCGCACATTGATGTTTCTTTCTTTTTTTTTTTAATATATTTTATTGATTATGCTATTACAGTTGTCCCATTTCCCCCTTCACTCCCCTCCACCCTGTGCCCCCTCTCCCACCCACCTTCCCCCCCTTTAGTCCATGTCCATATGTCATACTTATGAGTTCTTTAGCTTCTACATTTCTCATACTATTCTTGCCCTCCCCCTATCTATTTTCAACCTACATTCTATGCTACTTATTCTCTATACCTTTTCCCCCTCTCTCCTCCTCCCACCCCTACTGCTAGCCCCCCTTGTGCCCTCTATTTCTGTGGTTCTGTTCCTATTCTAGTTGTTTACTTAGTTTCTTTTGGTTTTGCTTTAGGTGTGGTTGTTAATAATTGTGAGTTTGCTGTCCTTTTACTATACATGTCTTTTCTTTATCTTCTTTTCTTAGATAAGTCCCTTTAGCATTTCATAAAGTAAGAGCTTGGTGATGATGAACTCCTTTAATTTGACCTTATCTGAAAAGCACTTTATCTTCTCTTCCATTCTAAATGAGAGCTTTGCTGGATAGAGCAATCTGGGATGTAGGTCCTTGTCTTTCATGACTTGGAATATTTCTTTCCAGCCCCTTCTTGCCTGTAAGGTCTCTTTGGAGAAATCAGCTGACAGTCTGATGGGAACTCCTTTGTAGGTGACTGTCCCCTTATCTCTTGCTGCTTCTAGGATTCTCTCCTTCGTTTTTACCTTGGCTAATGTAATTATGATGTGCCTTGGTGTGTTTCTTCTTGGGTCCAACTTCTTTGGGGCTCTCTGCACTCCTTGGATTTCTTGGAAGACTGTTCCCTTTGCCAGTTTGGGGAAGTTCTCCTTTATTATCTGTTCAAATAACTTTTCCACTTGTTGGCCTTCCCCTTCTGGTATCCCTATAATTCGGATGTTGGAACGTTTAAAGGTGTCCTCGATGGTCTTAAGCTTTTCTTCGATTTTTTGAATTCTTATTTCATCATGCTCTCCTGCTTGGTTGATTCTATCTTCCTTCTGGCCCACTGTGTTGTTTTGAGACTCAGATTCCTTCCTTTCACAATTGGCTCTTCTCCATATGTCTTCTTGCATCCCTTTTATGGTAATCTGCATTTTTTCATGTAATTTGGATCCAAAATCAACCAGTTCCATGAGCTTCCTGATCATCAGTGTTTTGAACTGTGCATCTGATAGATTGGCTATTTCTTGGTCACTCAAAAGGATGAGTCCTGGGGGTCTGATCTGTTCTGCTGGAAACATGTCTTACGTCTTTCCCTATCTCTCCTATTATTTTACTTATTTATTTTTTCTCCGGTCTGGTTGCTCTTGTTACGGTGGGGGGCGGAGCCTTAGGTGTTCACTGGTGCTGGGCGCCCCAGTCGCTAGCTTGTGATGTTATATGTGGGGGCAGGGGCGGGAGCGGGGACAGGAGGGATCAATGGTGACCCTTCCGTTCTCCTGGAGCCAGACACTTCCCTGGGCTTCTGGGCCGTGACCTCTGCCCTGGTCCCCAGTTGCTGCCCCACTGATTCCCCCAGCCGCTGCTTGCGTACTCAGGGATCACCGCTGCACCGCTGCGCTCTTGCGTCCCGGATGGCTGTCGCTGATGTTTCTCTCTCTCTCTCTCTTTCTTTCTTCCTCCCTTCCCTCTCTAAAAATAAATAAATAAAATATTAAATAAATAAATTAGAAAAACCCAACTTAGAAAAAAGAAACAGACAAATACTCTCAAAGTAAAAATTATTTATTACAATAACAGACATACTGAAATGAGAGTTAATTATTCTAAGAGTATTATGTATACACATAGTTTTGATTGTCCAGAAAATTTAAATTTTAACAGTAATTTATACATACATACATACATACATATTCTGATTATATGTTTAAATCACTAGGTAAGTTCATTTCTAGTATGACATTTTCTCCAAGATTATCATTAAAGTGACATAGATTACCAAATAATTTAGTCCATATGTTGGGATAGTGACATCCATGATATTTTGTAGTTTAAAAAATATTTTTAAATTATTTTAGAGAGAGAGAGGAAAGGGGGGGAGAGAGGGAGAGAGCAAAAAAGAAACATCAATTTGTTGTTGCACTTATTTATGCATTCATTGGTTGTTTCTTGCATGTGCCCTGACCAGGATCAAACCCACAACCTTGGTATATCCAGGCTGATGCTCTAACCAAGTGAATTACCTGATCAGGGCACATCCGTTATATTTTAATTGGAATTGCAGTAGAGGATTTGTGGATAAACCTTCTCAAAGTCAAGTGAATTGTTACCCTATCACCTGGAATTCTCTGTAGAGTTTAGACTTGATGTGGTATATGCCAAGCTCAAGTGTGTAAACTAAGCAAGCCATCTTTCTACAAAGAGCTGATTAATTCTATTTACTCTCTTTAATCAATAACAATATGAAAGATTGATATTGGGGAGTGAAGTGGTCTCTGCTTTCTATTTTGCATCAATGTATTTTAACCATAATTACTATTTCTATAATTTGTCTTATATTTATTTTAATTTCTATGCAAATTTATAAATGTATATAAATATTAAGATCATTTCTCAAAACATTAAATGCCACAATTATTTTATTATTACAATTAACGTATGAAAAAAATCATAGCACTATGCAAGAACAGTTGCTTTGAATATGGAGTTTTTTTGTTTGTTTAAACTTGAACAAATGTTTCACAGGAATTTGCGCTGCCATGAAGGCCACTGGAGGGGTGCCAAGGATTATATCGCCACATTCTGAATGGCATTGAGCAAGGACATGGACTCCAGCTATTGTAAGCTAAAAAATATGAAAAATAAAATTATTATATTAGTAATCTGCCTACTTAAAGAAGGAACATATTAAAGCTAACATGAATTCATTATATGCAGTAGATAGGACTGGATAATGATTCTCTTGACTGAAGTATTTTGTAAAATTATTATAGAAGATTAAGTGAAAGAGGACCACAATCTACCATGGAGGCAAAGTGGCTTCAAATAGTTTCTTAATTAATTCATCTTTACCAAGAGACATAATCCTTATATGTAATGAAGAAATTTAAGGAAGATCTTTCTTCCTTCCAAATACTAAATATTATTATCAAAATATGTATCATTTGTAGACTAGTAAAACAGCAGTTAATTGGAAAAGGAATTGTATTATGTATTGAATCATTGCACAGGGATTTAGCTATTTTCTGTAGAATTCAGAAACAACAACAGCATCAGCTAATTAATATCTCACAGAATTGAATACCAGAGGGTAGTACCTGATACCAGTGAAAGAAACAGTGTATTTAAGTATTAGACAGTCATTTAGGTGTCTCAGAGTCAACACTCAGTTATTATGTACCTTGGACATGTAAACTACTGTTTCGGAGTTACAGATTTTTCATTTATCAGGGAAATATAATATGTACCTGATGAGGTAGTTGGAACATCAAGTGAAAGAATTTAAGTAAAAAAAAACCCCAAAACTTAGCAATGTGCTTAAAGAAAAACAATACTAGAATCACAGTTCCTTCTTTCGGTTGTTCAGTTAGTTGTCCCCGCTTTCCCCTTGTTGCTCTCCCCTACCCTGTTCAAGCCCCACTCCCAAAGACCCTCCCCACCCCATTGTTTTTGTCCATTGGTCTTCCATACATGATCCTTGACTTCACCCTTCCCCTTCTTTTGCCTGTTTTCCCCTTCCCCCTCTTCTCTGATCCCTGCTAGCTGGTTGTTTATTTTCATGTCTCTTGTTCTTTTTGCTTGCTTATTTGTTTTGTTGATTAGGTTCCACTTATAGGTGAGATCATATGGTATTTGTCTTTCACTGACTTATTTCACTTAGCATAACACTCTCCAGAGTTACTTCTTATTTGGAATCAAAATTGCTTCCCTGTAACTCTGTCTCAGGCTATTTCTGTGCCTTGAAGCACCCAGAAGTAGTTACTATAAAAATAGTCATGATCCCACTGTCGGGTCTTCCCTCTCCCTAGTTAAGCATTTCCTAAAGATCAAACATCAGCTCTACAGTATAAGAATATGTAGGTGTCCCCTGGGAAGTGAAATGGGTGCAATAGTAAGGAAAATAAAACAAGGACTGGGGAGTCTGGGAACTCCAGTGGTGGTCTTCAGGTTACTGGTGATATTATTAGGCAGAATAAATAGCAAACCAAGGCAGGGAGTGGGTGGGAGACATGTCTCACTCATTAATTCATCCTTTGAAACTGCATGTTAATCCCAAGGTCTGGAGAAGGGAGAATGAAGGGGAGCCTGGAGGCTGGCCACAAGGATATAACACCTAAAACCCTAATGGGCGAGGGACTCAGCTGAGCTGGGTGTCTGCTTGCAGCTTCATACTCAAGTGCATTTCATAACTAAACTTGCTGCCTGATTTCCACTATACTTTCTGTCTCTCACCTGAATTCAGTCTTGCGAGCAAGGTGAGAACCGAGGAGGGGAAGCCCACTAACTCTGATCTTCCAGGTAACAGCATCATTAGGCAAACTGTCATTTGGAAGGACTAAAGTACAGGTCATAATTAATGTGACATTAACTACATGAAAAACTTTGCAACTTCACATTTTCTCCAATACATGCTGTTTTAGACCTTTTTTCATAAAATCTTTTTAGGCTTTCATTCTATTGAAATAGTTACCCTGTGCTTTTGCCGCTGTATAGTGAATTAATAGCTAAGCCCGTTTCCTTTGTTACTTTGTTACTACCTATAATAAATGAAAGTGTTTTCTTTTATTTAGAATTAAAAGAAGAAGAAAAAATATTTCCTTATTTGGCTGACAGATGGATTTTACATGATGCTTTTTCTTTGAGATTCGTTGGATGTGTAAAGGACAATTACATGTACATGCTTAATCATTGCCTAATTACTCAATAATCAGCTCAGAGGTGCTAGAACAAAAGACATGTCTTGAGCAATTCATAGCAACTGGGTTCTTTTCATAACAAAACATGTTTTTGAAATAATGTTTTTATTTTTTGTAGTTGGAGTCATCTTTATGTACATCTCGAAGTATTAGGCATGCATATTGGAAGGCAAAGTGGATTTCTTTGACTTGAACAGCTTCCCCCCAAAATTTATACCATGAAACTATGCTGAAATTTTAAATCTAGGCCAGCCTTTCCTATACTTTGGGAGCAAGTCAGATGCTTAATTTCTTGTGAAATTAATGTGTTAGGGCACCAAAAGCATAACCATGAAAAATCCTCAGAAACAAATACAGTCAAATAAATTTTAAAAGGATGGAAGGGGAAAATCAATGGTTTGAAGAATGTTATAGATTAAGGCATACTGTAAATCTTTCTGAGGGGACTTTGTATATAGCATGTTGCTTTATTTTTAGGTAAGAAACTTTTTTTTTTCTTTTTGGAGAAACATCTGTCCATCTCATCTCATGGAATAAAGTTTGGGATCTTCTGTGGGGAGGTGACATGGTGAAGTGAGAGGATCATGAACTTCAAGTTAGAAAGGATGAGTTGTATTCTCACTTCTACCCCTTAAAACTATGTGATGGAGGCAGGTTATTTATTTATTTATTTATGGGGGTCTTTTAAAAAATTTTAATTAAATTCATTTGGGGAAACATTGGTTAACAACATTATATAAGTTTCAGATGTCCAACTCTATGGTAGTACTTAGATGTGAGAATTTTTATTTAAGTCTATGTCCTCCTCTGTAAAAGGTATGATTATAACTATTACTCGAATTATTTATATAAAGCTTCTTATATACAACAGACACAGCAAATAGTGGCAATCTCTATTAAAGACATTAAAAGATAATATATTCAAGGAAAGTTGAAAATATTTAGATATGTGTTTTGCTTGAGATAATACATAAATAAAATCTTTAGAATGAATAAATACTAAACTATTCTTAGCAAATAAGTTAATAAATTTATGTATAATTGTAATCTCTGATATGGATAAAAACTTAATACCTGGAAAGTTGAAATGAATAACATTGAACTATATTATTGCTGCAGTATAAAGATTATCTTCTTTCCAGAGAATATTCTTAATTAAATAGTATCGATATTTTTAGTTCATTTAAATACAAATATCATAACACAAGTATGTCCCATGAGGAAGATGGTTGCAGATAGTTATGATTATGATTAAATGTCCTCCCTTGAATAAAATTAGTCTGATAACAGATTCATGAATTGTACATTTGTTTAATAGTTTATTGTTAAAGTTCTTCACCCTCTACTACCCAATAAAGGCAATTACTGTTTTTACAATTCTTCAAGAAAAAAAGAGTTTTAGATTTCATAAATGCTTGAATTTCATATCATGCATTTTCCGGCTGGAGGCAAATATTTTCCCAGATTACTAATTTGAATTGATGTTGCAATAAGTAATTTTGCCAGAGGAATAGAAACCTAAACTGAAATGTGAGGATCTTAATTGTTAAATCATTCCTAGCATCAGACTGTAAACATTTGTTAAAAAGCTATTTTCTACCTCCATTAAGGCTCATCAATATTCCCAGTGTTTTCTTTAGCTACTAGAAGTGGCACAGTCCTCATCCTTGCAAAGGGAGAATAGAGAGGCCACACTTGCAGCGGAATCTCACTTTACTTTCTAAAGCAAAGTTTGAGTTTTGTATTAATGGAGTCAGATATTTTGACTGAATCTTCTAGCAGGTAATTTAGATAAAAACAATTATTTTATGATGAAAAAACCTAAATAAATAATGTCATTACCTTTGGTTTGATGCTTTGTGTTAATAAAATGATACTATCATTCTAAAATGTAGCATTAATATTTTCCCAGTAAAACACAACGTTGGAATTAGTCAGCACACACTTGAAAATAATCCATTGTTATTATTTGTTTGAGAATTATAGTGACAGTTTCAAGAAAAGAATAGGATTTTTTTGCTAATATTACCAATGTCTAAAATAATTTTTTTTCTTGTAAACAAGATAACTTGCATACATTTAATTTCTAATCATGGTTCTAAATATAACATACAGGAAGAAGAGATTCTGCTTTTCAATATAAGCTATCCAAATTAAAAATGAGCAATTATGATTCTTTTTATTGCACAAAGTTATCACATTATCATTCTGTTACAAATATTTACAGGCTGTATAAGAGCAGTGTTATATATTCAGGTAGAGAAGGAAAACATGTATCTCACATATGTCTATATACCTCTCATTATATATCTCATATATATTCAAATGTGTATATTTGAATTAAACTCCTTCTATTCATTAAATATGCATTTGCATGTCCTACTGGTAAGATGACATCTGAAAATATTGTATAATTTAAGGATTCAATTGTATAGTAGGTGATTTTTAAAAATTATTGCAAGGTTAATTTTATAGTTGACTGAGGAGAGTTAGAGAACTACAATACTAATTATTTAAGATCTCCACCTGGATAGCCCTGACGGGTGCAGATCACTAGATGGAGTGCCAGCCTGGGAACCAATGGATCATTGGTTCAATTCCCAGTCAGGACACAAGCCTGGGTTGTGGGCCAGGTCCCTAGTAAGGGGTATGTGAGAGACAACCACACATAGATGTTTCTCTTCTTTTTCTTCTCCTTCCATTGCCCTCTCTAAAAATAAATAAGTAAAATCTTAAAAAAATAGGATCTCCACCTGGATTAATTGTCTCATATTTTGAGATATTTCCTCAGATCACACCATGGAGTATGGGTGGCTCACAGGAATACAGATTTTACTTAGAGTAAATTTGAGTGGAATTTTCCCACTTTGAGAAGGGAAGATTGCTCAGCATTGTAATGATTATGTTGGAGAATATCATTCTCTTTAATAAGGACACATCAACTTCCTTTCCCATAGCAGTGCTGTAGCAGCTCTGTCTAGATCATGCAATCCAGCAAAGGTAATTATTTAAGGTAACATCATATATGACATTTTTTTCTTTTTGTTTATTAAAATCCATTTATGTCAATACTTTGAAAAGAAAAATATTGTTTATAGTGGAAGTTTAGGTTTAACAGTATTATGGGCAGAAAATTTCAATTCTTCCCATTGATACCAGTTTTTTAAGAGAATGATGTGTCTGGTTTCTAACATCAAAAAACCTTTGGCATTATTAATATTTTTAATATTCCAGAAGGTATGTAGTGGTGTCTCATTGTGGTTTTAATTTGTATTTTCCAAATAACTGATGAAATTGAGCATCTTTTCATATACTTATTTGCCATACTCACATATCTTCCTTGGCAATGGATCTGTCTAATTTCTTCTCATTTTATATTTTGATGAGGTTGCAGAGTTCTTTATATATTCTGGGTATAATTCCTTTATTGAATACATTATTTACAAATATATTTTTTATATTTTATGGTTTGACTTTTCATTTTCTAAGCAGTCTCTTTCAAAAAAAGTTTTTAACTAATACATTTTAATTTGTCAATATCTTCTTTTATTGATTGTGCTTCTGTTATTATTCCTATGAGGCTTTGCCTAACCCAAGTTTACAAGGGTCAGTTTTTTTAGTTACTATATTTTCCTATAGTGTTTTATTTGAGGTTAATATTTGCTTATGATATAATACATAAATTAAAATTTTTTACTGCAACTTGACATATTTTTTTGTTCCTAATCTTAGGGAGGAAGCATTCAATTAAGTATGTGAACTATTGTTTTTTTGTAGATGCCCTCTATCAGGTTCAGAAAATCCCCTACTATTCTTGATTTGCTGAGTTTTTTTTAAAATAAGGAGTGAATGTGCATTTTGTCAAATATGTTCTTTGAGTCTATTGAAATGATTAAATGTTTTAATTTTTTAAACATGGTCATTTGCAAAAAAATTGTGAATTGCATTGATTGGCTGTAAAATAGCTTCATATTTCTAGAAGAAACCTGACTTGGTAATTATGTATTACTCTTTTAATATATTATTATTTTTATTTGCCCTGTGTTTATTTTTATTTTTTTATTTTTATTACTATTATTTTTATTTTATTGTTGTTCAAATACAGTTGTCTGCATCCCCCCTCTCCCCCCCACCCCAGGCATCCCCAACTCCCTCCACTGATTCCACTCCCCCCTTGGTTTTGTCCATGTGTCCTTTATGCGTCCATGTGTTCCTGATAACCCTCTCCCCTGCCCCCTATTATTCCCTCCCAGCTCCTCTCTTGGTTACTGTCAGATTGTTCTTAATTTCAATTTCTCTGGTTCTATTTTGCTTGCTTGTTTACTTTGTTGATTAGGTTCCACTTAAGGGTGAGATCATATGGTATTTGTCTTTCACTGCCTGGCTTATTTCACTTAGCATAATGCACTCCAGTTCCATCCATTCTGTCTCAAAGGGTAGGAGCTCCTTCTTTCTTTCTGCTGCACAGCATTCCGTTGTGTAAATGTGCCACCACTTTTTGATCCATTCATTTACTCATGGGCACTTAGGTTGCTTCCAACACTTGACTATTGTAAATTGTGCTGTTATGAACATTGTATTTGCCCAGTGTTTATTTGGAATATTTACATCTGTGTTTCTCAGAGGTTTTGGGCTTTAAAATCATTTCCTTCTCAGGTTTTGCCATCAGTGATGTTGATCTCATTGAATGAGATGAGAAATATTCCTTCTTTCCCAACTTTCTACAAGTTTGTATATAATTGGTATAATTCTTCCACAAATAAATATAGGTGTATTTAGGTGATACATTTTTTTCCTGAGTAAACTTAAATGATCTGTATCTTTTTTGTGTCCATTTTCTTTAAATTGTTTATTAGCAAAGACTTGTGCATGGTATCACATTCTTCCTCTAATATCTCTGCAACATGTAATGTTGTCATGCCTCTTAGGCTTGATTTTGATGTGATCAGCAGGCTAGAAATGTTCAATTGTAGTCTTCTTCACAAAGAACTATCTTTTGGCTTCTTTAATTTTTCTTTATTGTTTTTATGTTTTTTATATCTGTGATTTCCAACTCTGATATTTGCTATTTTCTTTCTTCTACTTGGGAATGCACACACATGCCCATATACTCCTATAAGGTTTCTTTAATTGGAAGGTGAGGTCACTGACTTGGGACCTTTCTTCTTTTCAAAAATAGGCTGTTTGTGGTATAAATTTCCCCCATAATGCTACCTTAGTAGTATTCAAAGTTTTTGATATATTACATTTTCATTGTCATCAAGTTCAAAATACTTTCTAATTTTCCTTTTGTTTGTTTCATGATCATGAGCTACTTAGAAGTATTGGTTACTTTGTAAATATCTGGATGTTTTCTAGATATCTTTCTTTTCTTAATTTGTTTTTTTCAAAAATTCATATTTAGTAACCTTACATTGAATCAACTAGTACTTGAGTAGTTTTGATTATTGAGGTAGTAAATATCCTATCACCTGAAACCTTAGTAATAAATATGTTAAACACATTTTTGCTATTTGTTAAATATATGCATATAGATATATCCACATCTTTCAATAAACTATAAATGGATGAAGCTAGAGAACAGGTCTTTTCCATGTCTAGCCTATTTGACTTGAAAATACACTTTCCAGTTTTCTGTATATATACAAATTTCTTACCTAGTGTTACAAGATAAATTAGCACAATTTAATCTGTATTATCCCAGTGCTAACTACTAGCTGTATTAAGTTATTACACAGGAACCTCATTTTAAGGGGACTCA
This sequence comes from Phyllostomus discolor, assembly GCF_004126475.2. NCBI lineage: Eukaryota > Metazoa > Chordata > Mammalia > Chiroptera > Phyllostomidae > Phyllostomus > Phyllostomus discolor. Next base: position 136,915,829 of record NC_040907.2, read on the forward strand.
AGAATTAATTCTTGGACAGAAAATGAGAACTGAACAGTGATTTTATCACTGCAAACTCAATTGTTCTTTAGCATCCTTTAATGCTAATGTATAGCAGATCATTAACCATGAAGTACATTCCAGGATTTAAGAAACATAAGTATAGTTCAAAGTCCTTTGACAAAATCATACCATATCCGTTACCTTTGAAAATAAAGACTTAGAATTCTTGCACACACTTTAGGTCCTGTTTGGACATTTTGTTCAGTATATTAGAGACCTTTTTTTTTTCTTTTTTGCTTCATTTCTAAAGTTTATTTTGGAATGTAAAGCTCTTTTGAATTATAGTTGACATACAATATTACATTAGTTTCAGGTATATAACACCGTGAGTTTTTACATATGTACACCCTACAAAATGATTATCACAAAAAGTCCACTCTGTCTGTTGCTATACACAGTATTGTGATATTGTGGACTGTGTTCCCTATGCTGTACTTCACACTCCCATGACTGATTGTTAAGTTTGTACCTCTTAATCCCCTTCACCATTTTTTACATACCCCTACCACCCAACACTTTGGCAGCTATCAGTTATTCTGTATCTGTGAGTCTGTTTTATTGGTTCATTTGTTTAGTTTTTTAGGTTCTGCACATCAATAAAACAATATTTTCAAATGATGCATTACAAGTATAGTACGGAATGCCAAAAAAAGTTACATCTCACTGTGATTTCTAATTTAATTTGGTTGTGATATGTGAAGACTTTTAAATTTATTGAGACTTTGTTATGACACAAAATATTGTCAACCTTGGCAAATGTTTCATGTGTAGTTGGAAGAAATATATATGAGGACTGTCCAGAAGGTATATAGCCATGTAACATGAAACACAGAGACATTTATTAAAGAAGATACAGGATACAAGAAACATTGCACATAGGACAGTGACACCTTGGTCCCCTTCAAAGTAGGCAGTATGAGGCCTCACAGTTCTCTCAGTCACCATCAGCTGCCCCATTATATTTTCCTGAATCTCATCAATGGTCTGAAATCTCTTTCCTTTCAAAGGTGATTTTAGTTTTGGAAAAAGCCAAAAGTCACAGGGTGCCAAATCTCGGCTGTTAAGGGGGCTGAGCCACCTGGATGAATTGATATTTCACCAAAAAAACTCTGCACAAAACATAATGCATGAGTGGGTACATTGTCATAATGAAGATACCAGTCACCAGTTGGCCATAGCTGTGGCTTTCTGAATCATCCCATTAGTTTCTGTGAAGGAATGTTCAAGTGTAGCACAAAATTTGATGCAGATTCATTCCTCTCAGAGGAATTCCTCTGTTTCCTTAGTCATTTTGAATGTGATGGCCACACAGTACACATGCTCACTCAATGGTGTCTACCACTCCCACTGACTAGTACAGTGAAGTTGTCATTGTTCACAAATGCACATTCCAGTCTACTCTCCTTGGCTGCCAGGTTATATTGATGTTGTGCAAACTGTTTTTGTTATATTAATAATGGCTGGACTTTTGACAGACAGACCTGTGTTATGCAGTTGTTGGGTAGAGTGCTATTTAAATATCAATTAGATAAATTTGTTAATTTTCAATTGTTAATGTTCAAGTCTTATATATATTAGTCATTTTCTGTTTATATTTTCTAACAGTTTTGATAGAGGGGTATTGAAATAATCAAATCTAAGTGTGGATTTATCTATTTCTCTTATCAGATTTTATTTCATGTATTTTAAGGCTCTCTTGTTATGTAGTACAAGCATTTAGAGGGACTATTGGTGAGTTGATGTCTTTATATTCCATGGATCTTCCTTGTTTCATATAATTTTCATTGCTTCAAAGTCCACTTTGTCTGATATTAATATAGCCACCTCTCCAGCTTTCTTTGAATCAGTGTTAGTATGTATAATTTTTCTCCCTTTTACTTTCAATTCATTGGTGTCTACACACTTGAATTGTGTTTTATATAAGGCAGTATATGGCTTAAAAATTTAATCTGACCCCCTTTTGCCTTCTATTTGGGGGTATTTAACCTATTTACATTTAATTGTTATTAATATGGGAAGTATAAATCCATCATCATCACCCATGTATTTGCTATATGCTCCATCTGTTCTTTGTTCACCTTCTGTCCAATGTCTGCCTTATTTTTGGGTTGATATAAACTAATTGATTTATCTTCCAATTAGTAGGTCACCTTTCCTCTTTTCTTTTCTTGTCTGGTAATTTTTTTACTGGATGTCAGACATTGTAAATTCTGTTCTGTTTGGTGTTGGATATGTTTGCATTTCTGACAGTTGTCAGAGGAGAGAGGGTTAATGGCTTGGTTCCATATATATTCTTTTTTTTTTAAATACCTATCATGAATTTCTTTTTTAAAAGATTTTATTTATTTTTATTTTAGAGAGGGAAGAGAGGGAGAAAGAGAGAGAGTTAGAAACATCAATGTGAGGTTGCTGGGGGTCATGGCCTACAACCCAGGCATGTACCCTGACTGGGAATCGAATCTGCGACACTTTGATCCACAGCCCCTGCTCAATCCATTGAGCTATGCCAGCCAGGGTTCCATATATATTCTTAATCTATCTCCCAAAATTGCTTGTAAACAACTTGAATATTTGGGGTCATGCTTTTAAGTTCTAGTATGCACGATCAGAATTGTTCTAGATCTTGGTCAAACCTTCTCCCATTGCTGAGGCAAGATCTGTGTATTCTACACAAAGCAGTGTGGATTTTGAGTTTTTCCATTATGACTGGAGAGAACAAGCATTATTCCTTACTAAGGGAACACATCAGGCACTGTTACTTCCAATCATTTTGGTGAACTTCTCTCCAGCATTGGGTAGGATTCTCATATAAATGCACAAACTAGTGCTCACCGGAATACTCAAAGTGGACGTTCTGCAGATCCCTGGAGTTCTCTTTGTGCAGCTCTGTCCTCCCTGGTACTTTGTGCTAAACACTTCAGCTGTGTTGGTTTCCTCGGTTTCCACAACTCAAGGAGTTTGCTGGACTCCACCTCAGTTTGGTCTCTGTGCTGTGCCCTGGACACCCCCTCATGGCAGTAGGTTTGTTTCTTGTCCCTCAGAGATCATTGTCCTGTATTGTCTGATGTCTAGAACCTTGCAAACCACTATTTCATATTGCTTGTCCATTTTTATTTTACTTCTTTCTGAATAGAGGGTAAATCTGAATCTGTTGTTTCATCTTGGCTGGAAATGAAATTTATTCCTGTTATTTTTAAAGATGAAGAAAACTGTGACTGAGAAATTAAATAGCATGTCTAAATCACTTGGATTATATTTTAATCATCAGAGTGGAGTTTCTAACAAAAAAAATTCTGACTTTTGAAAATTAGAATCAAAATGAGGCCAATGATGTCATTCTAGTTTAAAGTTGTGCTGTTGATTCTGGTGCACTTTGGTCTTTTATTCCACATTGATCCTCTTGTGAAATGGCATGAAGAGTTTGGTTTCATCCACTGACCCATGGAGATGAGTCTGCACTTTAAGGCAAAACTAGTTTTATTATTAACAGAGTGCAAATGTACTATTTAATTAATTTCACCTCAAATTTTCACTTTGGTAGGGAGCTGGAAGATTGAATGTTTTAGCAGGAAGGACTACTTTTGACAGTATATTCCACAGTCTCATGGCTAGGAAGAGCTAAGAAGGGAACTGTCTATAATTTTCAGTTGGTCTTCACCCTTGGTTAGGGAACTTCTGGTTAGAGCACTACCCTAGTTACAGCAGAAACAATAGGATAAAGTCCAGTTCTATAGTTAAGAAATATGTGGACATAAAGGGGCAAAGGTAGTAGAGATTCCTAGGACATGTGAAGCAACAATACACTAGATGAACACAGGAAAGAAGGAATATCCAGGATATTTGTGATGGAGGCACGAAGAGTTAACTCTGTTCCCACTTTGGCTGAGAGTCTGAAATCTTGAGAGCCAAGTAAGTGATAACAAGAAAGCAATAGTAAGTGATGAAGAGCCTGATGAAGAGCAAGGCTTCCTTCAAATAAGGACCCACTTTAAATTTCTTTCTTGAGCAAAAAAATTATTAGTAGTTCTTACTGCTTGTTTCCTTATGTCATATCTTCCATGAGAGTAGGGGACATAGTATATTGTTCAAAATTATATCATTTGCTTTTAGTACAGTGGACAGTATAAGCACTCATGTTTTTATTGAATGAATGTTTGATTAGCTGAATGAGCAAAGAAGGCTGTATAAACACAATATGAGAATGAGAACATTCCAGACCTCAAGAATTAGTTCTCACCTCAAGAATAGGAATAGAGTTTGAAAATAATTTTGGATCAATGATTTTCATTTTATAGTCATGAAAACTGAATATTAGGATGATTCAGATTCTAATTTTACATGAAGACTATTCCTGGGGTTTTGTGTTTGTGTGTGATATGTAATAGAGGTTTTGAAAAACAAAAAGACAAATTTTAAGAAAAATGACATATTTCAGTTATAGTTAATTATCTTAGCATTTAATTCCCACTGGGAAAAGTGATTTTTTTTCTGACAAATACTACATATTCTGAGTAAAACAATTACTTCCATCATAAGCACTTAAGTTTGTTCAGTTTTAAGAGTGGGGGGAGGGGAGAGAGAGAGAGAGAGAACGTCCCCCCCGCCCTATCTTCCCACCTGCTGCAACAATGATCAGAGAACAGCCACCCAGTGAAGCCCTTCCAAAACTTTTGACCTATCAAATTTTAAGAAAATTAAAATGATTCTTCAGGGTATAAAATGTCGGGATAATTTGTTATGTGGCAATGTATAATGAGATCAGATTTTATATATGAGACAATTCCCCCCAAAATGGAATTTATTTATAAAAAATGTGTATTTATTTTTATATGTTTAAAATTCAGTCACCTTCAGAATACTCTCCATTTGATGCAAGACACCTATTGAGACATTTTTTCACTGCTCAAACCAGTTTTTGAACTCGTGGATTTTGACACCTTTCAGAACTTCTGCTATTTTTTGTTTCACCTCTTCCACACTGGCACAGCGTTAGGTTTCCCTTTGACAACTTTTTTTATTCGTGAGAACAAAAAAGGCAGGTTGGGGTGAGATTGGATGAATAGGGAGGGTGGAGCATGGGGGTCATACCATTTATAGTCAAAAACTGCTGAACACTGAGCATAGTGTGAGCAGGTGGGCTTGTAAATGACTCATCATGAAATGGGCAACTGTGTTCAAAGAATCTTCAAAAAAAAATTTCACAAGCTGCCCTGGCTGGCGTAGCTCAGTGAATTGAGCATGGGCTGTGAACCAAAGCATTGCAGGTTCGATTCCCAGTCAGGGCACATGTCTGGGTTGCAGACCACATCTCCAGTGGGGGCCACGTGAGAGGCAACCACACATTGATGTTTCTCTCTCTCTCCTTCCCTTCCCCTCTCTAAAAATAAATAAATAAAATCCTTAAAAAATTCACAAGCTGAATTTACTGAAACTGAATACAGCCTCTCACAACAATGCCAGCTGGCACACCAATACAGATGGATTCCTAGAACACCCACTGAGAGGGGAGAAGCCTGTACTACAAGAGCCCCTAATTTTATTTTTTTTGGGGGGGGCACCTTCTCCTGTGTCATCTGATTATTAATGCTATAGCTCAAACACAAAATTCTTGAAGGGAGGAAACTAACAATTAGCAGAAGATTATGCTCCAAGCTCCCATTTTCACAACTTCAGTCATAGTCTCTGTCCTTTAAGGCATGGAAACTTAAGTGATCTTCTGGGTGTTTGCATTTGAAATTGCTAACACATATGTGTTAGTTAGACTAATGGAAGATTAACAATTGTTCTGGAACAAGTAAATAGGTAACCCTGTCATATCTACTTCCTTGGCAAGCATTTTCTTTGTTTAAACATATAAAATGTCAATAATTTCTTTAAAAAACTGGAACAAACAGCAATGTTGGTATGATGATATTCTTTATTTCCAGTCTGGATTTGCAGGTATTGATAGATTTAACTCTATCTCCTTTACTGGGCCAAAGTTTATTCTCTTCAGTAGCAGCATGTTCAGGGGACTAAAGGGACCACAACTATGGTGCTCTGGTTAGACCAATAATGGTTCACTGATTCTTTAATTTTTTTCATTTTTTATGTAATTGATATTATTATGACTATTTTAATCAAGGGACTGTCAAGGAATGTTCCTATATAATGGCCTTAATTTCGGTCATGCCTCCTAAATATCTCAGTTTTCACATAGGAAGTCATTCACAAATCCACATCTGTTTCATTCTTAACTTTTAACTAAATGATAAACAGTAAATATTAATAGAATATCCATTGATTTCTAAAGAGATGTCCCAGATCCTCTTTTTAAAGGCCCTATGAGTCCTCTCCAGAAGATATCCATGGTATATTTTTTATGGTATATGGAAAATAGAGACACTTATTGAAGAACATACAGGATACAAGAAACATTGTACATAGGACAGCGATGCCTCAGTCCCCTTCAAAGTAGGCGCCTTGTTACCTCACACAGATCTCCCCATCACCATCAGCTGCTCTGTCATACTTTCCTGAATCTCATCAACAGTCTGAAATCTCTTCCCTTTCAAAGGTGATTTTAGTTTTGGGAAAAGTCAGAAGTCTTTTCCCAAAAAAGGGCACCAAATCTTGGCTGTAGGGGTCTGAGTCACCTGAGTGATTTCATGTTTCGACAAAAACTCTGCACGAGACATGATGCATTAATGGGTGTGTGGTAGTGATAAAGCTGCCAATCATTCATTGCCCATAGCTGTGGCCTTCTGAATCAACCCAATATTTTCTGCAGGGGATATTCATGCTTAAAACTAAATTTGATGCAGATTTGTTGCTCTACTTGCTCAGTCATTTTGAATGTGATGGCCACACAGTACACATGCTCACTCAACAGGTATCTATTGTCCCCACTTACTAGTACAGTGGAGTCATCATTGTTCACACATGCACATTCCAGTCCACCCTCCTTGGCTGCCAGGTTACACTGATGTGCAGACTGTTCTCATTCTATCAAGAATGGCTGAAATTTTTCTGGGCAGACTTTGTATATTCAAATACAGTCAGACACAGACTAAAGTACTGGGGCTTGTAGATTCAACATATGAATTTGGGGGAAAACACAATTCAACCCATAATAGTAAGTGTACGCATCCATTCATTTTGTAACACTCCATAGTGGTTGTAATATTTGAGAACACAAAGTAGATTTTACTGCTTCACACTATGTTAAATTATTACAGAAAATTTTAGTATTCTTGTGTCACCTGTGTATAAAATCTGCCTTCTGCCTTACAGAGATCACTTCTTACAGGCTATATTTGCACTGTCTGTAGAAGTAGGTTACTGCTCATAACAGTGACAATCTGCAGTCAGATATTCAAGCCTTTTACAAATCCTATGTAAATTAAATGTAAGTAGTACCTCTGAAAATTTTTCATTTGCGTTTGTGTTATAGATGTTACATTACCTGTGTTTTAACATTGTTCCAAATACATTAGTTTCTTTTTGGCTAAAAGTCATATAACAACTATAAAATTAAAAATGGAATTATTAACATAGGCTCACTAAGTTTGTGTTATATTTTGGTGATATGTGCTTTCATTTTAATTTCTTAGAATATAAAGGATGTATCTACATAGTTTTTAGAGAATTTGCAAATGGCTAATTAAATTCCTCAACTTCATTAATATGTAAATATCAGAACTGACACAGTAAAAATTGTTGATCAGGCACCAGGTGAGTGAAGGTTAGCATATGCCAACAATGATATCTGATATGTGTAATACAGTAAAATTGTATTGGAATATATTTCAAAAAATATGCAGCATGTAATATATAAATATGAATAAAGGAGTCTAGTATAAAACATCATTCAGGAAATATATATATTTTACATATTAATAAAACATAAAAGCACTGTGTATAATACTCATTCATACTGATTGTTGAAGGTTAAAATGACTACAGATAGAAAATTTATTTAATACAGACAAAATAAATTTTGTAATAATTTAGATATCTTAAATTCTTTTGCATTAGCTTTCCTCTCTATTATAAGTCAGGGAACAATGATTGTAAAATCAAGTAAAGATGCCTACAATTAATGGTCATAAGCAAATACATACCGTGAAGATTTCACAGGTAGATACTTTCTTATGAACATCACATGTGCTGACTTTCACAATTTTTATCATAAAACCAAATGCTGAGGATGTACGTACATATAAATGTACATATAAATATACAGACATACCATATCTGGGGCAGACATTGCCTTATGCCAGGCTCACATGACGATTAAATGTATCTGGTGATTACATAATGAACTGAATGTGGAAAATTCTGGTTTTGCCTTCTGACACTTTGAGGAGAGGGGGAAAATAGGATGCTAGTCTTAAGCAATGTGACATTGAATTCCATCCAAAGTCAATGTGATGTGATGTTATTGAAAGAAATTTCTTTTCTCTTTCATCATGGATACTTTATCATGGTTGATTATTTGGGAAGTTACAGATGATGCATACTAGATCTATTTAGTAATGTAAGCAAGGTTCTAAAAATAAAACAAAATTCTGAAGAGCAAAAGGTTATTATGAGGTTTAAGTAAGAAGGGAAAATAGCACAAAATGTCAATTGGATTTGGAGATTTGTATAAAAAGCCATCAAGCAGCGGGTGTCCATGCATACTTGCCATTTGTGCTCATATTGATTAATTGCAAGATAAGTAAAATGTGAACATTTTAAATACAGAAAGGAAAATGCCGTTAACCTTCTGCAGACTGAACTTTATAAAGCTGTTTTTAAATGTGCAAATCTTGCTGAATATAAAGGACAGAAAGTGTACTTTATACAATTTCATTTAAGAGATAATGATCCGGGTCTGACCCAAATCCATTTAATGACTTGAGAAAGATGCAGCGATGCGTGTGTGTGTGAGTGATGAAGAAGGATGGGTGGGTGTGCAGTGGTACTTCCCCAAGGAAAGAAGGGGTTACTGTGCCTTAACCACATAAAAGAATTGAATGGAGTACTGTTCTCTAAAATGAGCCATCCGGGGAATCTCTTTATGAATAATGTTAAGTGTCCAATTTGCATCTTTTTATAATGCAACAAACTAACCATATCCTTAAAATATGTCCTACACATTCCTGTTTCTATTACTATTTTTTTTAAAGTATGTTTGTCATTATGAACAAAAACTAAAAAAGCAAAATCCCTGTACAGGAAATAAATGCATTGTTGGGTAAGGGGCATGAAAACATCAAACCAAAGTCCAAAAATACAAAGCAAAATACTGAAAATAATCACATAGGGTAGCCTAAGCAAACAATTAAAGGAAATTGGAGGGATATGTTAAGATACCAGGAAGAATATCTATGGCGGAAGTACAAGGAAGAATCTTAACACTAGAGCTTACCTTATTCAAACTGAGTAATTAAAGATAGAGAAACTTCTTGTGATACATAGTTATGAGTCTTTAGAAATAAATATGCCTTTTAAAGGTCAGGCCAATTTTTATTAGATGTCATATAATCAGAAATTGGAAAATATATTGTTTCTGTGGTGAGATTGTGGCCAAAGTGAGGAAAAACAATCTAAAAAAATCAAAAGCTGTATATAAATTCTTGTTAAATTATGTTAATTTATTTATATTAGAATATGCTTTGCAAGGCTAACTGGAATACACAACTAGCCTTTGCAGCAGAATTTCATTATGCCATGTGCTGAGAGATCTATTATCTTTTCTAATGAAGCCCAACATCTTGGCAAAGCTACACTCTCTAATAAACTTAATAAGAACATATTTATCAGGTATAAGTGCAGAAAATTCTTTCATGCTAGACAATTACATAAACCCATGTGGCTCTCTATTTCTTCTACTTTCTGAGCAGAATGTACACATGATGTGAGAAAATAATACTGTTCTTGGAGTCCTAGTTCACATACTATTCTGTCAGGGAGTATTTCCATTATCCCTCCACAGGGATAATTGTAATTCTGCATTTCTGCAAGTCCCATTATATTGCCCCCTATTATACAAGTCTTCACATAGAATTCAATATCTATATTGTCTTTCTGTTTCATTAGGTTGTATGTCCCATGAAAGAAGTTTTATTCATTTTTCATTCTTATTGTCCTTTATGCCTGACATCTAATGAAAGTTCAAAAATGCAGACAAAAAAACTGTACATAGTTTCTGGCCTGACAATTTTGAGTTTGAAATAGATTACTGCTTCCTTATTCTTTCATCCCTGCTCTGCCTTTCTACATTTCATAACTGATTGAATGCTTAACACAGGGTCTAACACAGAGTAAACAGAACTATGGAGACAGTAAAATGTTAGTGGTTGCCAAGGTCGGTGGAGGATGAACAGGTGGAGCACAGAACATTTTTAGGGCAGTGAAAATACTCTGATACTATAATGATGGAGTCATAAGATTATATATTTGCTCAAACCCATAAAATATGCAGTACCAAGGGTGAGGAGCAATGTAAACTATGGACTGTAAGTGCTTATGATGTGTCAGTGTAGGTTCATCAGTGTGGTACAAACGTACTGCTCCGGTGGGGAATATTGATAATGGATGAGAGTGTGCATGATGGGAGCAGGAGGTATATAGGAAGTCTCTGTATCTTCCTCTTAATATTGCTGTGAATCTAAAGCTCCTCTAAAAAATGACAGCAAATAACATTTTAAGAATCATTATTGGATACATACCTCATATAAAAAATATGTTGTTTTAGCTCTGTTTGATGTGGCTCTGTGGATTGGGTGCTGGCCTGTGAACCAAGGGGTCACCTGTTCAATTCCCAGTTAAGGCACATGCTTGGGTTGCAGGCCAGGTCCCCAGTTGGGGATGTGTGAGAAGCAATCACTCATTGATGTGTCTCTCTCTCTCCTCCCTCCCTTCCCTATTGTATAAAAATAAATAAATGAAACGTTTTAAAAATATTTTGTTTTATGTAGCTTTGATCCCATATATAAATTTTTAATTTATGTAAATGTTATTAAAGAAATGACTCGTGAGATTTCTTCTGATGTGTACTATGGGTATAATCAATGACTTTCCAGTCTGATTTTCACTCTACATGTTATTATTTCAAGTTATTGACAAAAGAATAAAATTGTCTTGCTGTTCTCTTTCCTGTGTCTTAGGCACAATAGAATGATTTAGGTTACACCACTGAAGCCAAAGGCAAGGGGTTGCTTAACTCATCTTGATGTGGATGTGCAGACAAATCTGAACCATTTATTAATCTTTGTAAATGAGAGAAGAAATGGTTAATTGTACTAATTTGTTTTCTCTTACCATGATTTATTACTATTAATTATTTATGTGAAGCTGCATGTAGACTATATAATCTCTATCTGGAATCTAGAATATTAGATCCAAAAGAGACTTAAGAAGAGATCTGATTCAACTTTGTCCCTTTATAAATGAGAGAATAGGGACTCAGAATGAGAAAATGACTTGGCTAAACTTATAAAGATTATAAAAGGCAGAGTTGAACTGCCAAGGATTAGTTACCTGGTTTCCTATAAAATGTTCTAATGTATTTGTTTTCCCTTCCAAATTTAATTCATTTTTCTTCATTAGCCCTATGTGAAATACCAGAAACCTAACCATATTATCATTGCCATCTACTGTATAAATTTAGGATAATCTTTGTTCAAAACCCAAGTCTACTTATGCAAAACTAACTGCAAATTTGTGTATAATTAGTTTATTTAAATGCACCATGGCTATATTTCTAGAAAAAAAATCTCTCACATTATAAAGACATTAATTTCATGGTTATTTTATACATAATCCCATGGAATCCTTAGAGATAAACTCTTTTGTTTTTTGATAGAATTCAAACCTAATTATGTTAGTTAGTTAATGGATTTTCTGGTCTATGTGATGAGAAACAAGGAAGAAGTAATTAATTTAGGTAGTTTCTCTTTGTTTGATGAAAGTAGATAAAAGTAATACAATGTGGCCAGAAGTACTAAAATTCTCAGTTCTTAATGATTTAAGTGCTAATTTAATAGGTGCATAAAAAGCATGTGGCTCTCTAACTTATCTATATGACCACAGTACCTGGGCAAGTGCCTAGAGCATAGTAGAGGCTAATCAATTTTGTTTAATTAATTAATTATCCCCAGCATATATTTGAAAGTAGGTTTGAATTCAAGTACTATTTAAGAAGAATATTCAATGTGTGAGATACTGTGTGTATGTATTATCTATTTCTTATTTAAAATGTTATAACAACACTTTGAGATACATTTGATTGATTTTTTTAAATGACAGTTTTGAACCTCCAAGAAATTAAGAATTTGGTCATATTCATGAGTGATTTAAGGCCTACTGGTCAAAATTCGACTGTTGGGAAATATTTATCGTCCATTGTGCATCAGGCACTTGATATTATTTGTATAATGCTGGATAAAAATCAATAAATAAATCAGTTCATGCATTTAGCAAACAATATGAATAACTATGGCTTATATTCCTAATTCTAGTTGTTCATTGCTGGCATATGCAAAATCAATTGATTTTTGCATATTGACCTTGTACTTTGCAATCTTGCTATACTCACTTACTAGTTCCATGTGTTTCTTCCTTCTCCTCCTGCTCCTATTCTTCCTTGTTTACTTTTTGCTCTTGTTTTTCTTCCTTATCCTCCTCCTTTACCTTCCTTTCTTTATTACAGTGAATTTTGAGATTTTCTACAAAGACAAACCTGCAATCTATGAATAAAAAGTTTTATGTTCTCCTTTCCAGAGTCTACATATTTTATTTCCTTTTCTCATCATATCACACTAGCTAGGACTTCCAGGATGATGTTGAATGGGATATGTGAAAGAGGATATACTTGCCTTATTTTTGATTTAGAGAGAAAGCATCCAGCTTCTTGTGGGAGGCCGCTCAGCATGGCATGGGCCCAGCTTTCACTGGGAGATGCACAGGACTCATGCCCATGGATAGGTTTTCCCATGGGGAATCAGGCCTGAAATGTACCTAGGCCTCTATGAGTCTTGCTTTTTGCTAAATATCCCTCACCCTGAATTGAGGACATTTACTGCAAAGCAACTTCCTAATAACCATGCTAAACCTTCCAAGGATGAATGTAACTGGTCCAACTACTTCTGCCTTCTCATTTGCAAATATCCCTCTTCTGTGATGTGATCACCAGCATCCTCTCCCTTGTTTTCTGTATAAGGTAACCACCTACAGCAAGTCTGTGCATAGTTAATGAGGACCTTCTTGTAATGTGCCCAGTAAGACAATAAAAGCTCATTGGAGCAAGGGCCAAGGCTTTTGCTCCCCTTGAGAGAAAAGCCATGCTGTCCCTTTTTCTCTACAGACTTGGTAGTCCATGTGATTTTGTCTCATATTTCATCCATAACAATGTGGACCCCACAAGCGGGGGCCCACATCTGTTTCTTATGATTATGTTGGTTGAAAGTTTTTGTACATGTTCTTTATCAAGTTCAGAAAGCAATATTTGTTTCTAGTTTGCTAACAGTTTTTATCATGAGTGGGTATTTAATTTTGTCAAATGTTTTCCATGCCAATTGATACAACCTCATGCTTTTTCTTTAGCCTTTGATGAATGGATTAGATTGATTGATTTATGAATGAAATTAATCCTTGCATACCTGGAATAAATCACACTTGGTTAGGATGTGTACTTTTTATGCATTGGATTTGATTTACTAATAATTTTTTGAAGATTTTTGAATACTTCTTTATAAAAGATATTGGTTTCAAAGTCCTCTTATGTCCTCTTTGTTGATTTTGAGCTTCTCTTAGTACTCCTTCTCAGATACAGCCTGTATCTTGTAGCTATTTCAGTTGTAAATACACTATATTTATTGTGAAATTGTGTTTTTGAGGTGGTAGGATATGGGGCAGAATAAGTGTTCCATAATTTTATGATTAAATCTTTAGTCTTTCCATGGGTCTATCCCTCTTGAATGGGATATTTACATGTGCTACTGTAGCGGGGTAGCTTCGTTTCTCCTCATTGGGTAAAACAGAAAGGCTAAATGATGCTGGAGCCATTTTCAATTTGGGATAAATCCTTGAAGGTATTTTCCCTTGGAATGTAGGCTGTTTTTATAAAGAATGATCTGGGCATATTTTCTAATGAATACTCTTCTACTTCTGCTAGAGCTATAGGGTAATCATTCTTGGATCTTTACAATGATAACCTGGTGGTCTGCTTGAAGGGAAAGCTCATGAAAATACTGGGAACTTCTTGAGACTGTAATCTCCTGCAGTTTCTCACTTTCCCACTAGTCCACATCTAACCTCCAGCTATGGATCAAAATTATCATTTAAATGTACCTACCAATTTAGACTTCCAGTGACTTTTGTTTCAGGTGAGATCTTGGTTGAGATTATTTATATTCAAGTGCTCTTCAAGGTTTTAATGTGTCAATTTTTACTGCAACTTCAGTTCTTTAATGGGTCCAAGAAAAGTTGTGAAATGTGTGTGAGATGAAATAGAGAAATTTAAGGTTATTTCTAGATTTGGGACTTGAAGAAGTAGATGAAACTCTACTGCAATGAGGAAAACTAAGACTGATGATCATTAGCAGAAAGGCAAATTATCAGGGAGTGTGTTATAGATATGGTAATTCACAAGGTTAGACATCCAGATGAAGATGTTGTACATGCAGTGGGTGTGTAAGTCTGAAATTCAAAAAAGATGATAGGTCTGGAGATACTAATTTAATAAGTATAAGTGTAGAGAGAGCTTCAGAAAAACGTCCAGGAAGAGTCTCCTTTGATGAATATAAAAGTAATGTTAAAATAAACTGTGTCCTTTTCTTGAACACACACACACACAATATAATCTCATGAAGGCAGCAGAAAGCATTTAGTGTGCAAGATTCTGCAGTGCAAAACTAATGGGAAATTATGAAGTGCAAAGTATAGCTCAATGCTGGATAAAGGGTTTTAGGAAGAATTTTCTTCCCTCTAGTGAATATATGCTATCTACCTTCTTCCAAAAAGAACATATCCCTAGGAACATAATTTTCATTCAATTATATTAAAATAGAGGAAAGGGCAAACAAGGAATTGAAATGTATGCACTTTAGAAAAGACACTTGAAGCAGAACAATTTTTAACTTTAAAAGAACAATTCTCATCTGTGGCACTAAAGTTTATTCAGTAATTTGCATTTTTACTACCTGTAAGATTGAGGTCACCTTATTTTAAAAGTTTAGGAAACAAAGGATAATCCAGTATCAAGAGACTAAGTATTTCATTGAAACCAAAAGAGGAGGCACAGGCAAATGTAAACAGAATCTTTGAAAGTCATTATCTTTCTACCCGTTTTTTTTTTAAAAATATGGGATTCATTCTTTAATTTTTTTTTGTTATTGTTTCTAGAGAGAAGGGATGGGAAGAAGAGAGAGAGAAAAACACTGAGGTGAGAGAGTAGCATAGATCAGTTGACTCTCTCATGTGCCTTGACTGGGAACTGAAACCACAACTCAGGCATGTGCCTGTACTGGGGATTGAACTGGCAACCTTTTGGTTTGCAGGCTGACACCCAATTCACAGAGCCACACCAGGCAGGGCTGGGATTCATTCTTTACAAGAGTACAGAAGTTTGGCTTACATATCTGAATGGTACGTAAAGTGTTCCTAATTTCTAGGAGGTTCAAGTGGCTATGATTTCTGATGTAGTACTTTGATTTTTCTGTCATATCTGGAATTATTTTGATGCTCCAGACCAATTACTTTTTTGCTGTACATTTGTGCTATAATTCATAGGTGGTCTAGGCCAACCTAAGTGAGTTCAAGAATAGGGGAAAAGATTGTGACTGGAAAGAACAGTCATAGGCCATGAGATATCTAAGAGCTATACTCTTATTTTGTTTCATTCTAAATTATGTGAAATAAAGAGAACCTTTTCACATGGGTCCATACCCTTGTGCTGTCCTGCTGTGAAATCCTAACTTGGAGAGAGAGTCAGCCCTGCATGCTCCCCATCCCTCTCACTATTTCAGCTACCTTTCTGTGTAACCTGTATAAACTACATGCCAGTCAGAAGGGACGAAAGAGGAAATTACAAAAAAACATGGACTTTGTTTGACTCTCTACAGCCTAACGGATAACTGTAAAAATAATTTTTGAGAGTAATTAGAGTAGAGTTATAGGATTCCTAGGGTTGAGGTTTATACTCATGCTCTTTATGGATCCAAAGTCTGTTTATTCCTTGGTTTCTACAATACTTTGTGAATTTTTGTCAGTTTAGGGCTTTCTTTTCCTTGTAGGCTGCTGCTGGTCAATTTTTACTTTACTATTATTTTAATATTATTTGACTTTACCATTATTTGTTTTTTCTTTTTAGATTTAACATGGTAGATTCTGCAATTTTGTATTACTCTGCCATGTTTATCCTTCCCCCCCTCTAGTTATCTGTGAAGATAACACACGCTATAAACAATTGTTAGGAAATAAAAGCCTCTGCAACTGTGCAGCAAACTCAAAAGTAAGGTGCTGTGAAGGCTGGATTTGAATGTTAGGCCCTTCCAAACAATGACCGTGTGACTTTGACTAGCAATTTAACCTCTCTGAGCACAAACTTTATAACTACAAAAACAACTAAATAAACTAGGTGTGATGTCTAGCACAGCAGTTGACACATTAAGTTTACAGAACCTATAAATACTATATAATGACTATATAAATATATTACATTTAGCTTTGCCATCATTCTATCATTGTTTTACCATCTGGCTATCAAGATGGGATATTTGACTAACTTTAAAGTTTTTAAGAGAATTTCAAACTAACACCAAATAAGAAATTGACACCTGTTTTAATAGCAATCCACTTTCTAGTCTTATAAGATACTTTTGCTGTGCTGCCTCACCTCACCTTACCCTGGTCTGTAATTACAGCTGCAATTTCAGAGGCCAAAGTTATCTATACTTGGATTAATATTGTAACTATGACACTTGATGTGTAGTTACTTATCAGTAGAAAGTTTTTTTCTTCAACCTCTGTTATTAAGGAAAATTAATCCCATTCTCTTTTACATAAGAAAAACAACAGTAAACATTTCCTATTTTATCCCAAGTCAACTATCATGATTTCAGTCACAGTTTGGTCCACAAGGTCTTATGTCTCTTGACTTTGTGAGGAAATCATGCTAGTTTGTTACATGATAACTTTCAATTAATTGACTCTACTATCAGGCAGTTAAAGGTAGGGTAGACTCATGGAAGAATGTGAAAGTAAATATTACAGAGATTAAAGTCCTGCATCATCAACACATTAGTGAGTCAATGTTTTGAAGCATTATCTGGACATTCACTTAAAGGTAAAGAGCAAGTATTTGCACCTGGAGCCTTTACTAAAGAAGTATAACAGTAGGTTTCTTTGGATTTGGGGGATACTATATAGATTGTATTCTGTTATACTGCTGAAAGCTATTAGATGATACAGAAAAATATTAGTTTTGAGCAGGACTTAGAAGGCTATGGGTTCTGCACCAGGACCAGAATACAGTAAGTTGTTCTAGACTTAGGACATATTACTCAGAATATCTAAATGAGCTTAATGTCATGTCATATGTAAGAGACAAATGCTTAATATGCAAAATAGTTCCCTTGATGAACTACTTGACTGGACTAGCATTCTGAAGTCTTGATCATGTTTCATTCAATCACACTGCCTGTAAAATATGAGGAAACATAAGATCCTTCCAGACTAATGGCCATGCAGTTACAATAAAAATATTTTGCATAGAAACTGCCCATTTTGTATTAGGCTGAGCAGGTAACATGTTTACAAAGATGTTTCACGAACAGGTTGTGCAGACTCTCGTGTAACCTGACTCTTGCACAGATGCCTCTCCCTTATCCACATCTATGTCCTTATAGACAGTTCTTTATACCACCTAACAGGCATAGAAAATGTCCTGGACCTAGATAATATAGGTGGGCTTCCCTGGTATATTGATATGAGCTAAAAAATGGAATGCTGCACAGTACATACCCTCTCAGAAATCATGGTAACATGCAGGGTGTGTCTTCCCAAAGAGTGTTTCTGTGAGCAGTCTGCTTGGTCTTTTGCTTTGTCCATGTCCATGTACTCTGGTGGTGGAATATAGATGGACCTATGGGAGGGATCACAAAGTATGTACATTTGGTGATCTTGCAAATGCCTACCACAGAGTATTCTGGTATAGAAGTCACTTAAATAGGTGGGCATAATAATGACAGCTAGCCTGTCTCCTCAGCTACACCTGTGCAAAAGTGTCATGAATGCAGGGGGCATGGTATCAGGCACAGTTCTATAATGCATGACCTAGACAGCATAAGTAACTTCTCAGGAAGAATGATCTAGGTAATGCCATGACTGATTGCTCTATCTGCCAAGAGCAGCTACCAGTGTTAAGTATTCAATAAGGTAGCATAACTCAAGGAGACTGCCAGCCACATATTGAGAAGTTAGTTACATCAGACCTGTTTTACCCTGGATAAAACAAACATTCTTTTTTGGGGGGATTTTCTTAACTTCTGTACCTCTGCTTATACTACTTTCTAAGGGCTTACAGATTTTCTTATTTGCCAACAAAGAATACCACCTAACACCTTTCAAGCCAAAGTGAAAATTTTGGGGTAAATGAGGTATGACAATGAATGATCATAAGCTCTACCTATTTCCATATGTCATCAGGGAGAAATGGCCTCATAGAACAATGTAATGACTTATTAAGAGCTTTGTTAAATTTCTGTCTTGGAAACAGCACCCAGTATATGTTGTCCTAAGTATACCAAGGCAGTAGTCAACAGGGGGATCTGTTTTCCCAGTACCTAGAATATCAGGTAAAAGAACCAAAGCCCAGAGGTAACTTTGGTCTTTTACAGCATCACCTCCAGAAACCTACTTGAGAATCTGTACTTCTTACCTTGTGAATTGAGGCTCTGCTGGATTAGAGGCTGTTTCCTAGCAAGCGAGAGGTTCTTATAACAGGGGATATAGAGAATTTTCACTAAACCCGGAGTTATGATAACTGCCTGGTTATTCTGCACTCTGCATGTCAGTGGGACTCTGCTTTTGCAGGGTAAACCAAGCTAAGGCATTCTTTTTATTTAGTATATTGTCAAAATATGTCTTAAAATATTTATATTTCAAGGAGGCTTACATATGTCAAATTACATTAAAATTTGTTGCAGTTTCCAAATTTAGAGATTAAATATTCACACAATAACATAGTTCTTTTGAAGTTATCATGCATTTAATAAAAGAATAAAATATTCTAACTGATACAATTGAAGTACAGACTACTTTCTTTAATTACTGATAAAAGACAGCACTAGATGTAAGTGAAAGATTTAATCTAACACTAATTAATTAAGACAATTTTTATTTTACTAAGATGGTGTTAGGTTTTATCACTCATAGTTCTATTGGTAACATGTTTTGATCTCCTAAAAATTTAAACCTAAATTAGTCACTTCGACTATAATGCATTGCAGAAAATGCATTTTATATATGCAGAACACACACACACGCACACACACACACACACACACGATAAATTTCTTTGGATACTCCCTACCTTTTCTGCCTTGCAACTGGTCCCTCTGTCTAACCTACCACTCAAAAGTACATACAAGTATATGTAGATTTCTCCTATAGAATTTTTTTTTCATTTTATTTTCTACCCTGAAATTATTTTTGGCATTTCTACTTTTCCCTGTAAATTGGAGCTCACTGAATATATTTGCCATTCCTTAATTTTGGTGTGATTAAGGAATGGCAAATATATTCAGTATATGAACTAGCTACTAGTATATGAACTAGTAGCTATTGTGTACTGGATATTCAATAGATATATGTTGAATGAATTATTCAGGGAGTATATGGGAAAGAACTAGATTATTTTATTTATTTAATCCCCAAATTTACAGAAAGTAGTTTAAGAATTTCTTCCCAAATTCAGCTGCCAAAAAACAAATAAAAGATAATAAAGAAAGACTAATGTATTGATTTTGAATCAGCATTTGTATCTTTAGTCTTTGAGCATTAACCTAAATAATGTGTTCAAAACTTACTTGGGTAAAGCTCCCTCCCCTAATTTTGGTTAATTTTATGTATCCTATTTTTGAGTGTATAGATAATCCACACGGACTTAAAAAATTAAAAAACTAGAGTTGTACCACAGTGTATACTATGAGAGGTGTCATGCCCTCATCCCTTTTTTCTGCTTGCTCCTGTCCTCCTCTGCTCTACCCCACTTCCAGCCACTCACCTTGGTGGGTAATGGGTCCCATTGACTTCTGGTTTATTCTTCCTGTGTATGTATGTATGTATGTATGTATGTATGTAAATGTTTATTTCCTCTTCTGGTTTACACAAAAGAGTACAGTATAGATATTCTTTTCCACTTTCTTTATTTCACTTAATAATATAGCCTGGAATCACTCCATGTCATCTTGTAAAGATATTCTTCCCTATTTTATAGCAGGGTAGTATTTCATTATGTGAATGTAACAATATTTTCCAACTACTCTTATAGATTTATGATTTGAATTATTTACAGCATGCAGAAATGATAAATTTTCCTGCTATATATAACTCTGCAAATATGTTCTTATATTATCAGAGATGCATCTTCATGGTAAATTTCTAGATTCATGTCAGAAGCTAAGTCCATATATATCTGTTATATATTACAAAATGCCCCTCCATACACATTTTCTAATTTATATTACCACCAGACATGTATGAAAGTGCTTTTTTATCTCAGCCTCAACAAGAGTTTCTAGTAATTTTTATTTAGTTTTAGAGATAAGAAATGATATCTCTGTGTAACTGAAATTTGCATTTTTCTACTTGTGTGATTTAATATCTTTTATATGTTTAGGACCATATTTATGTATTTTTTGGGATTGTTAAAATTTCTAACCTATTTTGCTATCATGAATGCACTTATTTGAAAAAGTTAACAACTTGATTGAGTATAAATTGCATGTCACACAAATCACCCATTATAACTGTACAATTAGTAGTTTTTAGTATATTCATGGGGTTGTGTAATTATCACCATAGTCAATTTTAGGACATTTTCATCCCCTCAGAAAAAAACTCTGTACCAAGAGCATTTACTCCGTTCCACATTTACCCTCATGCCCCCATTTCTCACCAGCTCTAGGTGACCAGCTCGTATGTGTTCATGAATTTGCCTTTCCTAGGTACTTTATATAACTGGAATAATATAATGTGGGTCTTTTGTGTCCTGTTTCTTCCACTTAGCATAATTTTTCAAGGTTCTTCCATTTTGTAGCAAGTATCAGCACTTCTTTTTATTGCCAACAATATTCCATGGTAAGGAGATAGCACATTTTATTTATCCACTTATCAGCTGATGAATACTTGGACTACTTGCAACTTTTTTTTGAATATTATGAAGTATGAATGTATGAGATAGGTCCAGAAAGTATGCAGCCAGACTTCTGGCCAACATGGAGGCATAGGTACATACATTTTGCCTCCCCTCACAACCAAAAGAAGGACAAAAACAAATTTAAAAACAAAAACCCAGAACTGCCAGAAAATTGAACTGTCTTGAAGTCCAAAAACCAAGGAGTTAAAGAAGAAACATTCATCCAGACTGGTAGGAGGGCTGGAGATGGGCAGCCAGGGTGGAGAGGACGCACAGCAGTGTGATGGCTGGCAGAGTGGGCAGTTCCACATTTTCATGGGGATAAACTCAGAGCAACAGCTGGGGAATGAGACAGACCATGCCACCTAGGGTTCCAGAGCAGAAAAGAAAAGCTTCAAAACCTCTGACTATAAGATCCTGTAGGGGTGGCAGCAGCTGGAGAAACTCCCAGTCTCACAGGAGAGTTTGTTGTAGAGACCCACAGGGCCCTAGAACATATACAAGCCCACACACCTGGGAATCAGCATCAGAAGGACCCAATTTGCTTTTGTGTAGCAGAGGAAGTGACTGAAAGCTGTCTGAGAGCTGAACAAGTGGCATTGTTCCCTCTTGGGACCCTCCCCCACATACACTGCCACAAAACAGTGACATGGGTTGCCCCATCCTGGCAAATACCTAAGGCTCTGCCCCTTACAATGTTACAGGCATGCTGAGACAAAGATATGTGGCCCGAATGAAAGCAGATCAAAGCTCCAGAAATAGAACTAAGCAATGATGAGAGAGCCAACCTATCAGATGCAGAGTTCAAAACACTGGTAATCAGGATGCTCACAGAAATGGTTGAGTATGTTCACATAATAGAGGAAAAAGTGAAGGCTATGCAAAGTAAAATAAAGGAAAATGTACAGAGAACTAACAGTGAAAGGAAGGACTCAAATCAATGATTTGGAGTGGAAGGAAGAAATAAATATTCAACCAGAACAGAATGAAGAAACAAGAATTAAAAAAAATGAAGAGAGGCTTAGAAACCTCCAGGACAACTTAAAACATTCTAACAGCCAAATCATAAGGGTGCCAGAAGGCAAAGCAGAAGAGCAAGATATTGAAAACTTATTTAAAGAAAAATGAGAGAGAACTTCCCCAATATGCAAAGGAAATAGACTTCCAAGAAGTCCAGGAAGCTCAGAGAACCCCAAAAAAGTTGGACCCAAAGAAGCACATACAATAGACACATCATGAATTAATTACATTAGGAGAGAAATTTAAAAGAAGTGAGAGAAAAGAGGACAGTTACCTACAAAGGAATTCCTTTAAGCTTATCAGCTGATTTCTCAAAAGAAACCTTGCAAGCAAGGAGGGGCTGGAAAGGAATGTTCAAAGTCATGAAAGGCAAGGACCTACATCCAAGATTACTCTATCCACCAAATCTATCATTTAGAATGGAAGGGCAGACAAAGTGCTTCCCAGATAAGGTCAAGTTAAAGGAGTTCATCATCACTAAGTCCTTATTATATGAAATGTTAAAGGGACCTACCTAAGAAAAAGAAGATGATCAAAAATACAAACAGTAAAATGACAATAAACTCACAACTATCTACAATTGAACCTAGAAAAACAAAAACAAACTAAGCAAATAACAGGAAAGACAGGAAGAGAATCACAGAGATGGAGATCACATGAAGGGTTATTAGTGATTAGAGGGAGGGGGAAGATTGGAAGACAAGGTACAAGGAATAAGAAGCATAAATGGTAGGTAGAAAATAGATAGGGGGAGGTTAAGAATAGTACAGGAAATGGAGAAGCCAAAGAACTTATATGAATGACCCACGGACATAAACTAAGGGTGGGGGTAAAATGCTAATGGAGGGAGGTGCAGGGCAGAGAGAAATGAAGGGGAGAAAAAATGGGACAACTGTAAAAGCATAATCAGTAAAATATACTGAAAAAAAATCCAGCCATGTAATATGCATTTGTTACAATATAGTAACACATTACATGTGTGTTATTAAAGATAAAAATTTACCAATTCAGAGTTTTTTTAGTTTAAAAACATTTTTATTGATGATTTTTAGATAAAGAGGGAGAGAGAAAGAGAGAGAGAGAAAGAGATACATTGATTTGCTCTTCCACAGATCCATGACTTCATTGGTTGATTCTTATATGTGACCCCACTGGGAATTGAACCCACAGTCTTGGCATATTGGGAAAACACTCCAACCAACTTAGATACTAAACCAGGGCCTAATTAGAAATCTTGTTTGGTTTTTCAAAAGACCAAGTTCTTTATAGAGCAATGCTTAAAACATGTAAACTACAATGAGGATCTTGGTGTTACAATGTCAATCATAGTCATGTCCATTTATTTCTTATGTGCCCATCACATTAAAAACATTACTTAAATTAATGCTTTCAAAAACTCCATGAAATATGTGGTACTATTGTTAGCTAACAAATTAAGAAAATTAGGTAAGACTGGTTTCCCTACGCAATCTTATATCTTAAAGTCCACTCTCAGGACACTGTAATTGTGGTTAAATAATGAAATTGATTAACCAGAGTTAATGCTCACATAACCATAGTTAAATACCTAACTTAAGGAAGTCTAACTTAAGGACTCTATCAAACTGCTGCTAAGCAAGAAGTCCCTAGCAGCAGAATCACAAGTCACTCTAGTCTAATAATTTTAAATTTAGTGATCTTTCTTTGAAGCTTAACTATCAATAACAGCCAATGGTCAGAAAACAAAACTTCTTTCTTTCCAAAAGGAAAAGTAACATTCTATCATATAGCTATGGAAGGAATAAGCCTAATTATAATTTTTCTAATTATAAGAAATACATATATGTTTATCTTCTATAAGTATTATTTGTTCAAGTCTTGAGGAAACTCTGACATTTGTCTTTATAAATAACTCCAGCATTTCAAATACTTCAGTTTTAGGAAAAAATGCATTTACATATGTTTATTAGCATTGGAAAGATCAGAATTTTCTAGGCATAAGTCATACATTTTTAAATTTTGTCTTTTCAAGGTATTAAGTAGAAAATCAGCTTAGGATGTCATAGGAAAATAGATTAATAGAAGAAATCCATTTTACTAGTATGTAAACAGAGAAGGAAAAATAGATAATTAATTAGAGATTATGATACTAATAAAAATGTTAAGCTGTGAATCATAGTATAAACAGCATAGTTCAAAAGATTAATTGAACTTTCTAATCACATAGTGACTTTCATTTATATAATACAGCTGAAACTCTCTAACATGCACACAATTGCTCAAATTTCACATTAATATATTTATACCTATTAATTCAGATGCAGAGTTACTACAACATGGATATCATTACCCATCTAAAAGAGATAATGCTTAGTCTCCCTAAAGAATATTTGTTTGCAACATGAATATTTCATATTTGGGAAAGCTCTAAACATTTAAATGTAGATTGATTTATAATGTGCTCTCTGGCTCTAAGTAGTGCGAATGACACTGAGAAATTCACACAGCTTCTGAACAACGCTGCAGGCCTAACCTTACCCAGAGTGCCATACTAGATACTTCTGCAAATTAACTGCAAGTGACACTGAGTTTTAGAAAACAAATATCTACAGGAAGCCATTTAGATAATTAAATATTTTATTCTTTAAAAATTAATGTATGCTGGCAAGGATGTGGAGCAACAGGAACTCTCTTTCATTTCTGTGGGAAATGCAGAACAATAGAGCCAGTTTGGAAGACAGTTTGGCGGTTTCTTACAAAATTAAACACACTCTTACTGTGCTATGTAGCAATTTCAGTCCTTGGTATTTAACTTAAGAAGTTGAAAACTTATGTTCACTTGTGTAAAACATATGTAAAAACCTGCATACAGATGTTTATAACAGCTTAATTAATAAATGCCAAAATTTGGAAGCAAACAAAATGTCCTTTGGTGGTTAAGTGAATAAACTATGGCATCCAGACAATGGAATATTATTGTGTTAAAAAAAAACGACAATGAGCTATAAGGCCATGAAAAGAGATGGAGAAAACCTAAATGCATATTACTAAGTGGAAGAAGCTGATGTGAAAAGGCTACATACCACGTGATGCCAACATTCTGGAAAAGGCAAAACTATGGAGACAGTGAAAAACTCAGAGGCTGCCAGAGGTTATGGGGGAAGGTGGGATAAAGAGGCAGGGCACACTAGATATTTAGGGCAATGAAACAACTCCATATAATACTATAATCATGGGTACCTGTCATTACACATTTGTCTAAACCCATGGAATGAACAATACCAACAATGAACCATAATGTAAATTATGGACTTTGTTATGGTTAAAATGTGTTAGCACAGGTTCATAGATTATAACAAATACACTATTATAATAGGGGATGTTGATTTTAACGGAGACTATGAATGTGTGGGAGCAGGGAAATCTACCTTTGCCTCAATTTGGTATGAACCTAACTGCTCTAAAAAGTAAAGTCTATTAACTTCTTTAATGGGAAAATGATCTGAAAAGACACTTCCTGTAAAGAAGATATACAAGTACCAGCATGAAAAGATGTTCAACATCACTGGCCATCAGAGAAATGCAAATACAGTTCACAATGAGGTACCATTTCATACTCACTAGGATGGCTGTAAGAAGTGGTGGTGAGAATGTGGAGAAATTGAAATCCTTATGCACTACTGGTGGGGATCTATAATGGTAGAGCCACAGGAAAACAACTTGGCAGTTCCTCAAGAACTTAGAATTATACATGATCCAGCAATTCTACTCCTAGGTATATAAGCCCCCCAAATGTAAATACACATATAACCTTAGTGTATATATACAGATATAGATATATGAAACCAAGCTTATTTTTACTCTAAATGAATAATTTTAAGGACATCTGTTTTGGTAGAATAGAAGCACAGCTACAAATGTCATGGGCATAAATAGAAGTATAGCTATAAATACAATTAAACAGGCATTATTTATAGCTCACAGGCAGCTTCTGAGTCCTCGCCCCAAACAACATCACTTTAGTTTTTCAAATTTTAGAAGGTTTGATTTATTTATTTTCAAAGGCAAAAGGAGGGAGAATGTAAGGAAGAGAAACAACCCAGCCATGTGTCCTGACCAGGAGCCCAACCAGCAACCTTTTGCTTTGGGAGACCATGCCCAGGCAACTGAGCCACACTGGTCAGGGCTGTTTTTTAAAATTTTAACAGTGGGGCGTCCTGCTGTAGAGTGTAGCTTGAGGAAGCACAGCTCTTCCAAATGTGTTCTGTAGTGTGCTTAGGGCAGATACATATGCTTAAACTTCTCTTAGAAAGTAAGTTTAATTAGAAAATCTGCTAGTGGCTCAGAAGCCTGTTTTATGTATGAGGCAGGCAACTTTCTCTGTGAGCAGTCCTCTGGTGGCAAGGTGGCCTGAGAGGTCTATTTGGCCTGCTAGGCGAGTCTCTTAGGTACTGTCTTTCTGGCCTTGTTCAGCCTTTTTAAAAAGTCCAGTTCCATCTGTGCTAAGTGAGGTGGCCTCTCTATCAAAGAAACATCTTTGGGGATAGTCAGCATTGATTGAGCTATCCTCGGAAATGCTTTCATTTCTTTCCTTTTTCCTTCCCTAGTCTTTTGTAAGACTTCTGTTTTCTACCCCATCTCCCTGTAACCCTTTTCATTCTCCATCCCTGTTTCACTTTAGTACCTTTTGTTAAATAACCAACTATTTGTGTTATTCTTTCATCCCCTTTTAGTTGTCCCAATGTTTCCCCCATTGTTCTCCCTTACCCCGCCCAGCTCCCTCTGTTAAGCATCTTGATTGTTACATAAATTGGTGACATTTCTGATTCAGTCAGTGTTTTTCCTCTATGGCAGTAATTTTCAACCTTTTTCATCCCATGCCACACATGAACTAATTACTACTATTCTGTGTCACATCCAAAAATATATTATATGTTTTGCTGATCTGACAAAAAATAGGAATGATTCTGGTTCATTGATACCAGATGGCTATCGTGTTGCCTGTTGTCATTTTTTAATTTGACAGCCTAAGGGAAAAGAGGTCAGTGCCTCTGACTTAATAGTCAGATATTGCATGTTTTAAAAGTTTTGCAGCACACGTGTGCTTCCTTCAGCACACCGGTTGAAAATCGCTGCCTGGTGGTGTGACGTTCTTAAGGACTAGTCAGTCAGAAGCAACTCTTGTGTTAAGCAGATGTTCAGGGCAGTTATGGCAGCAGGTGAAGGCAGTCACAAAGAAGCATATTGGAGTCCTGTGCTGGGCTTCGGACTCAGAGGGTAGAGGACAGAAGCTCCCTGTCCCTACCCGCAATGTGCCATCTCACACCAAGTCTTACCCCTTCTTCCTTTCTATCATGCACAAACATTGTAAAAGGGAGATGGGTACATTTGCACACAAAGATAAAATATGTTAGAGAGTAAAATGGTAAAGGAAAAATACAATAAAAATTTTAAAAAATAAAATACAACAAACAGTATTTATTAAAGTCCATGGAAAAATTAGACATCTAATGTTCACAGATTTTATTAGGTGAGTTTAAAGGAAAATTTTTACTGTCACAATAGCAGTAAAAATAGTAGTAGAAAAATTAGATTTGAAAGCTGCTCTCTTACAGTGAAGCAATTTCCCATACCTTTCTTGTTGACCCCCATATGCTGTTTTGTGAGATACTAAGTGTTTTCTCACTTTAGATTGCCTAAGAGGGAATCAAGGTTTGGAAGAGTGCAGAAAAAGTACTTGTCAATGGCAGACAAGAAGTGATTGCAGTGGGGAGGGGGTACAAGGGGACTAAATGGTAATGAAACAATACAGTTAAAATTATTAAATAAAAATAAATAAATATTGAAAAAATTGAGCCTGTTTCCTAAATTCAGCCTTGTGAATTTTTATCTCTACCAAGCTATCCCTCTACAAATGAAGGTGGAAGGCTTCTTCCTGGGACTTGACAAAAAAGCTTTGGTTATCAAATGGCGCTGAACACCCATGTATGGAAATTTGGTTGAGGTGACCTAAGGCTTTTAACCTTATCATTCAAGAATGAACACAGTCAAGAACGTAGTGTAAATAACGGAAGAGGTCAGGCTATAACATCCAGGATCACAGAGAACAAAGGTCTTGCTGCTGTTTTCTATGTTACCTGTTTCAAACTGGAGTTCAACTTTCAGGCAGCAGGACTGGGCTGTCTGCCTGATTTACACATACTGACTTCGAGTGGTGTGCCTGTTTATCAGAGCTGACTCTTTTGGTAATGGTGTCAACCTAGATTGCACATAAACATGCCCTGTGGCCCTGTTGTTTTTGAACACAAATCAATTTTCTTGGGGGGACAGCACCATTATCTAGTCAGATTCTTTAGTCCCAACTCTGGCCGTGGTCCAGATCTCTTATAGCAAAGCCCAGTGGCTTATATCAATATTCATTTAAGATATTCAGTTATCCATCACTTCTCTGTATGATGTGTATTAGTGAGATATAGGCACTATTGTTTCCCTGGAAAAAAGTGTATATAATTATATTTTAAATGCATTTGAGAAATTTGTGAAGGCCATTTGTTAATCTCATGATACTTTTTCTTTTTAGCATATCACCATATAACAAAATTATATTTAATAATTTCCAGGCTAATAAGAGGAAATTGGGTTTTCAGGCTAATTTTTGCATTTATATTTCAAAGTATAATGCCCTTCTTGGATACTGCTATGGTCCATGTGTCAGCCAGAGGGCTGTCTTCTTCCACTAAGGCTTTGAGTTTAAAAGATATTTAGGCTTTGAGATTTTTAAGGAAGGCATTATATTTATGGTAAAACCAAGGGTCATCAGACTATTTCTGTAAGGGGCCAGAGAGCAAATACCATAGGCTTTGAGGGCCTTAGGTCTGTTACAACTGGTTGAAGACCTAACTCTGCTATTGTTGTGGGAAGTCAGACAGCATGTTGTCTGTGATCCGTTAAACTCTGATTTGCAAAACAGGTGATGGGCCAGGTCTTGCAGGGTCTTATTTGCCTACCTCTGGATGAAACAGTTTTGTACTTTGTGGAAAGGTGATTTCACTCAGCCTTAGGCAGAGTGAAAACTGAGATGATGTACCTAAGAAACTAAAGTTTAAAAATATTTTAGCAGACAAATCAACCTATTCCAGCCAGAAATCATTATTTTCACTTTTACTTCTTAAAATTATAGGAAAACACAAATTATGTAATTTATATGAGAAATTTAACCATCACTATGAAATAATATAAATTCTTCATTCATGATGTTCAGGATTTGAGTTAGAGGGTATTCTTCTCACTCCTGCTCAAAGGTAAGGATACAGAATAGCACTCACTCCTCTTACCTGCTCTAAGGCATAGCGCAGATGTAAATCTATTCTCAAAATTATTCAGAGACAGAGAGACCCTGAGAACAATTGTGAAGTAATCTGTTCAGTTCTGTCTACTTTTCTTCTTTATCCTCATCTTCCCGGCTTCGGTGCATGAGTCTTTCTGCTCAGTACGTGTTCCCTGGTGACAGCAGAGCCCTTGCATCCTGAGGCTTTCTGCTAACATCTGGGAAGCACTCACTGCTCTGTTCCCTTTCTGGGTTGTAAAACTTTCACTTGCAACATCACTGTGTTGAAGTGAATTTTCCAATAGGGAAGTGTGTAGTGATTACATGACTTATTCGCATTTTAATAAGGGATTCTTTAATTTCCAATGCTTGATTGAAGAAATTAATCTGTTCATTGGCTTTTTTAGTACCATGAAAAGAAGGATCTGAAGGTGATTTTTACAAACCACTTAACTTTGCTAGTATCTTATTTTATTTACATTTTATGACAGTTTTATTAAGGTGATTGTTTGAAATCACGCCAATTCTTAAGGTTTCCCACAGCCATTCCAGTTCACAGTCAGAGAAAGATGTAGAATAGTCTGTCCAAAAGTAGTTTATTTCATACTGTATTTTATAATCATTTCATAAATGTATAAGCTATTGGTCATTTGCACTGAATCTGTCAGCATTTCAGTCTGATATACTTTAATTCCCTGAAACAACTCTCTTTTTCCATTGGGAAGTTACTGAAAGAATACTCGAATGATGGAACAAGAAAAGAGGGAAGGGATTGATTTCATTCTCAGACCTTCCAGGAAACCTGAGGGGACCACCAGAAGAGGGTGCTGCCATCAGTTCCTGTGCCACTTAGATGTTTGCATAATATTCAGGAACTGTAAACTTGAGTAATTGCCAGTAGAGAGAATAAGATTCCAGCATTTTGTGTATCTAGCTACATTTATATCAGAAAGACTGACCCAGTACAAGACTGAGAATCTGAGTATGTGGTCAGAGACTCAGCATGGTGACTATGATGAGTGGATATGGACTGGTCCTAATCAGGAGCCACCACTCTAGTTACCTCAGGTGAAGGGCTGAGCAGCTGTGAGAAAGGATTTGTAGTTAACACTGGCATCTTGCTATTGTTCTAAATCC
The DNA here is from genome assembly GCF_004126475.2 of Phyllostomus discolor. Taxonomy (NCBI): domain Eukaryota; kingdom Metazoa; phylum Chordata; class Mammalia; order Chiroptera; family Phyllostomidae; genus Phyllostomus; species Phyllostomus discolor. The sequence continues at coordinate 136,946,722 of NC_040907.2, forward strand.
ATGTTATCTGATACCTAGAACTAGCAAAATTCTTAAAGTATGTATAACATCATACTACTTCATTTACATATGTTGATGATTCTTAAGTAACCACCAACCACTTAAATCAAAATCACTCTGGTTCATGTTTAAAATGCATATTCTTGTGCACAACCAAGACATTCTGAATTAGAATCCATGCAGCTGTAGTCTGTACAAGCTACATGCATGCTGAGTGATTCTTGTGCATGTTAAAGTAAGCAAAACACTAACATGTTATTTCATTACACCCTTAGAATAACCATATGATGTAAACCCTTATCCCCATTTTATAGATGAAAGTTTAAGGCTGACAGAGATAATATAATTACTGTCATTCCATCAGTGACTACCAGTGTCAATGTTTGAACACAGGCCTGCCTACAAAAACAACAAAAAACACTGTAACACAATGGACTTATGCAAATTAATACAAGTTAGATGGCAAATTACAAAAATACACACTTGATTGGGAAAATAAAGACCATGAATTTTAAAAGCTAATTTTAACATAATTCTTTTCATGTTTTCAATTTACATCTCATGTCAGTATGTTTGCATTCTATTCCCTTTGTTGACCTAATGAAATTCAAGTTAAATCTTTCCAGTTAATTATAATTAAATAGAGATTCTTAAAGAGGTCCAATCAACAAGGCACTCCTGACCCACTAAAACAGAGTTCTTATAAACTCAGGTCAGAAGTTCATTCTTTGAGCTATATAAATTTACAGAGAACAATGCTTCCATTTACTTGTAGCTTTTTAAAAATTTATTGGGTAGAGAAGGAAGACTAATAATGCTCTGGAAAGATGTGGAGTTAGTCTTGGAGTCAGCTGCTTGATGCAGCTGCCAGAATGCAACCAGAATGCACTGACAAAATAATTTGGGTGGCAACAGGTACTTCCTTGCCATTCTTGGATAGAATGCCAAATGGCAATTGCAATTTTTGGCTAGAAAATGAATAGGATCTACCATTTCTGTTCTGTTTATCTTGACACTGGACAAGTGACACTAGGCAAGAAATTCAGCATTCTAGGCAATGCACATGACATGAGAACAAAAGAGCTGCTATTTCTACATGTGGGTTTAGGCACCAAAAATATAACATTGGAGGCACTGAATTGCCATATCACTGGAAGCTATGAAACAGAAGAAATATTTTTATACCCCTAAATCTTTACTTTCTAACCATTGTAGAAGGCAGCAATTTCAAACAATGAAATAATTTCCTTTGTGCTTGGCCCTGTGACTGGTTCACAGATAAATCATAATTATGGAACATGCTGTTTTTTTAAACTTCCTTAGCTGAAATGGAATCATGATAATGCTTTTGCTTGTGATAAGGAAAATGATCTTTGATGAAATCTTCCAGATGAACCGTACCCGTTTTTTTTGCTTTGTTCCCAGTTTATGGGGGGGGGGGGCTGCCAAGTAAATATTCTGTTTACTGGCAACATCACCTTCTTGCTGACAACAGAGAGAATTAAACAGCTAAAAAGAGTTATCTGGGGACTTCCGGCCAAGACCAAGTAGTAGGTAGACACACTTCACCTCCTCACACAACCATAAAAAGAATTACACCCAGGTCTCAAAACAAATAACACTCAGAACTGTCAGAACATTGAGCTGTATGGAAGTCCTGAAACCAAGGATTTAAAGAAGCCACATTTGTCCAGGTGGGTAAGAGAGACACAGTGTGGTGTTGAGAAGCGGCAGTGGTGGAACAGACAGTCTCACATTTATGCATGGTGGATAAGTCAATAGGGACACCTTGAGAATGAGAGATCCCAGCCCCAGGCCAGACTGCACAGCTCAGGGTTCCAGCACTAGGAAAATAAATCCCCATCATCTTCCAGAAGGGTAGCAAAAGAAACTGCTGGATTTTCACCACTTACAGAGACTGAATGGACTTAGAACCTATACAAACCCACCCACTCTGGGATTCAACACCAGGGCAGCAGTTGGAAGGGCACCAGTTGCATATGGGAAGTGGGTACAATGATTCGAAATGGGAAGAATGCTGGGAAAACCTCCAGAATCCGGGCACTGACATTGTTCACTCTCTGAGCCATCCACTGACACAGAGCCCCAAAGTGGTGAAGCAGTTCAAAACTTTGGGCATTTGCCCCAGCAAACACCTAAGACACTGTCCCATACAACTTAACAGGTTTGCTAAGTTAGGGACTCAAAGCAGCTCTATCTAATACACAGAAATAAACACAGGGAGGCTGCCAAATTGAGGAGACAAAGAAATATGGCCCAAATGAAAGAATAGAACAAAACCCCAGAAAAACAACTAAACAAAATGGAAATAGCCAACCTATCAGATGCAGAGTTCAAAACACTGGTGGTCAGGATGCTCAGACAACTCACTGAGTACAGCAAAAACATAAAGAAAGAAATGAAAGTTACACTAAATGAAATAAAAAAAAAATCACAGGGAACCAATAGTGAAGGGAAGGAATCCGGGATTCAAATCAATGATTTGGAATATAAGGAATAAATAATCATTCAACCAGAACAGAAAGAAGAAATAAGAATTTTTAAAAAATGAAGATAAAATAAGGAACCTCTGGGACAACTTTAAATATACCAATACCCGAATCATAGCAGTGCCAGAAAGAAAAAGGAAGAGCAAGAAATTGAAAACTTTCCTTTTTTTTTTTTTACAATTGAGTGGGTGATTTTACTTTATTCCCCCCTTGGGTATTTTTAAAATTTATTTTAACTTTTTGAAATTGTCATTTGAGTACAGTTGTCTCCATTTTCCTAGAAATTGAAAATTTATTGAAAAAATAATGAAAGAAAAGTTCACTAATTTGGTGAATGAAATAGACATACAAGTCCAGGAAGCACAGAGAGTCCCAAAGAAGTTGAACCCAAAGAGGACCACACCAACACACATCATCATTAAAATGCCAAAAGTTAAAGATAAAGAGAGAATATTAAAATAAGCAAGAGAGAAGCAGAGAGTTACCTACAAAGGAGTTCCCTTAACACTATCAGCTGATTTCTCAAAAGAGCCTTTGCAGGGTAAAAGGGACTGGCAAGAAGTATTCAAAGTGATGAAAAGCAAGGACCTACAACCTATATTATTCTACCCAGCAAAACTTTCATTTAGAATGGAAGGACATATAAAGTGCTTCCCAGACAAGGTAAAGCTTAAAAAGATTATCATCACCAAGCCATTAATACATGAAATGTTAAAGGGACTTTTTTAAGAAAAAGAAAATCAAAACCATGAACATTAAAATGGCAACAAATTCACAATTATTAAAAATTAAATCTAAAAAAACTAACTAACAAACCAGCAGAATAGGAACAGAATCATAGGTGTGGAGATCACATGGAGGGTTATCAGCTGGGAGGGAGAAGGGGGAGAATTGGGGAAAAGGTACAGGGATTAAGAAGTATCTTTGGTAAATACAAAATAAGGGGATGATGTGGACCCGGGCTCATGGGGTCTGTGGTGTTATGGATGAGATGAGACAAATTCACATGGACTACCGAGTCCTGTGGAGGAAAAGGGATGGCACGGTGACTCTCTCAAGAGGAGAGTGCCCTCACCCTTGCCCTGACAAGCTTTTATTGCTTTTCTAGGCACATTACATTGAGGATGGTCTTCATTTACTATGCACAGGTTCGCTTTAGGTGGTTACATTTTACAGAAAACAAAAGAGAGGATGTTGTTAATTATATCACATAAGAAGGATATTTGCAAATGTAAAGGGAAAAGTGTTTGAACTGGTTATACTCATTCTTTGAAGGTTTAGCATAAATTTTAGGAAGTTACTTTAAAAATATGCAGTAAACATTTGCTGCCTCAATTCAAGGTGAGGGATTTTTAGCAAAAAGCAAGTCTCACAGTAGCCTAGGCAAAATGCAGGCCTGATTCTCCACAGGAGAACCCATCCATGGGCGTGGGTCCCAAGTGTCAGACCTTGCTTTCCACTGGCCTTTCCAAGTGGGAGCTGGGCCCATGTCACGCAGAATGGTCTCCTATAGAGGATGTTAAATGTTAAGAATAGTACAGGAGATGGAGAAGCCTAAGAACTTATATGCATGATCCATGGACATGAACTAAGCGGGGTGGGGGGGATTGCTGGAGGGAAAGGGGTACCGGGCAGAGGTGGGCAAAGGGGGAAAATTGAGACAACTGTAATACCATAAGCAATAAAATATACTTAAAAAGAGTTCTTGGCTTAAACCTAATAATCATGGATGGCAACATAAACTCAAATTAAAATGATCTAGCAAAGAAGGGAAACAGCCCTTCAGTGTTGGTAACCATCAGACCTATAGAGTTGTGCTCATGTGAATACTGATTATAGAAGGGAGCTTTTCTATAACAACTTAAAGGAAAGATAATTGGGATGAATCATTTTTATACAGTAGATATTTGGAATCTAAACCATTTGTTTCCCCTTCTTTCTTAATAAAAATTACATATTTTATTAAAATATTAACTGTATAACACCTGATGTATAATCTATATTTTTAAGAATCTGTATCTAAACCTGTTAGTGAGTGCTTTTTCTAAGACCCACTACTGTAATCTAAATACAGAACACTGATAAACAAAATATGAATAGAAAAAATTGAAAAGGTAGACATAAAAAAAAACAAGGTAAGTATCTCCATGGGCCAGAAACTAAAAGGTATAAAATGCTAAAGCCACAGTCTTTTCTGTAATCTATACATGGAAGGGCAACCTTCTCAAGTATGGAATATTATACAAATACAAGCAGTAATCTCCACTATTTATAAGACCTCTATTCACAAATAAGAGAGACTTTTGTAAGGTCCTGTAGAATAAAAGTGCCCCATTCCACAGTAGACCTGACCTGGCTCACTTCCTGAAATGGAATTCAGGCTCACAGTTCAAAACAGCAAGCAGTGTAGCTTCAAAACAACAGTGTGGACTAAAGTGCCCATTTGCTTAAATATTGGCTTTTTCTTTGACACAGTATCCAGGCTGCCTATATAATTTGCAGGGCCTAGAGTAAAATGAAAATCTGGGCCCCTAGTTCAAAACTTATGAAAAAGGTGTCATTAAATATACTAAAATATAAACCTTTCCTTTCATGTGTGGTCTGTCTCTCAACTTATCTTATGGATTCTTTTTATTTATAATACTATATCTTACAGAAAAATTCAAAATCTAAATTTTCAGAATAATTTCTTATGTTTATGCAGTGAAATGACAATTTAAATGCAAATATAAAAGTATTTAACTTATATGCAAAATCACAATTATACAATTCATATTTTATAATATATCAATGCACTATATATTTTATTACCAACAGAGTAAATGCTGCACCAAACTAAGTCAATGATTGTATTTAATTTATCGGTGTGCATACTTTCTACTAAAACTCTCTATCTTTTTGAGCTCATGGGTAAGGAAGGAATAAAAGGAAAAGAAACAGTAAGTTGCCTATCTTCCCTTTCCTTCTGTGTCTTCATTTTCAGCTAGTTGACCAATACAGAGAAACAACATCTCAATAAGAAAGGATCTGAGGGGTTCTTTGGTTATTCAGGTTTTTACATAAAATTATTAAGAACTTTAAGGCTGGGAGAGCATAGCACTAACACAAGGGCAGGGCCCTTCTGAGTGAGCACCTCTGTGCAACTTCAGTTACTTGTCCAAGAAGCCCACCCTGCCACTCCTGCATTGGGGTGGGCTTTCTGGGCTGTCAGAGTGAGATTTGGAAGGTAGAGGAAGCTGTATTACTACTAATAAAAGGAGAAGGCTGAGTAAATGAGTCTCAAGATTAATATGGAGCCTAGGAACCAACAATTTCAGGTATGTGAGAAACAAAAGAACTTATACAATGAACGTTATGGAAATTAATTTACTCAGGAAAGATGAAAACAATAGTAAAACTATAAAAATATGTTTAAAATAATTATAAGCTCTCAAAAAATAAGAGAAATAATTTTGTGGAAAGGCAGGAATAAGAGTTACAAATGAAAAACAAAGTACCCAAACAAGAATAGATACAAAAAACAAGCAATTGGAAATTAAAAATGCAAAATAAAAAATCACTTTGAAAAATGCACCTATGACATAAAATAACACTTCAATAGAAATAATTGAAGCATAAGTTAGTGTTTAGGATTCTGATGCTGAGAAATGCATTGAAGTATTATATAACCTATAAACATCTATACACAAGTATGCAGATTTTAGGTACTTATAAATAAATAAATATATATATATATATATATATATATATATATCTCCAAAACATTAATAGAATTTATTGTACTAATTTAGACTGGCATTTTTATGAGATAGTATTATACATGGTATTCCAGTTAAGTTTTGACAGTGGTAGTTAATAATGACACTGAGTCTAAGTCTTTGTGTAAAGAAAAAAATTGCTAACAAAATTATTAAGGAATAATTAAAAAATACATAATGTATTTTTAAAGTTTAATTTACTACAAATAAAAAATACTAGGAATGTCTGTTGCTTGTTCTAGTTTCAATTTGTTACATAAGAGATTTACTTAATAATCTCCATCCATAATTCACCTTAATTATGTGATTCTCAAAAGGAAATCCCATTGTGATAAATGTATCTCCACATATTTCATTCCCAGTAGGCAGAAAAATATTTTCTCTCATTAGCTGTTTTAACTAGCAAAATAATTCTTGTGGTGATGCGTAGCTAGCAAATCTCATCTTGTTTGGAGTTTGATGCCTTTTGTATGGAAGAATAAAAACCAGTAATAATGATGATGTACACTGTCCTGTAGGTTTAGAGGACATCTGTGTGTTTATGGGGCCATCTTGTTCTCTCCATTATCTTACCATCTGGAAGTTAAATTAGTGTAGCCCTCTGGGGGCCCCATTAGGAATTCCAAGTTTTTAAATAATATTCAAAATTTTAGAAAACAACCAATCAGGACACATTAGGGTACATCACCAATTATTTGTAAATTTGCTGAACACTCCTTTAATCCCTGTCCATAAGACTCTAGGTAAGAGGTTACTAGGACTAATTTACCTACACACAGAGGCTGTGGTCCACAGAAGGCAGTATCCGGCAAAACTGGAATGTAGTTTTTGTGGAGGATAACATGGAATGTGACTTTTAACCTGATACATTGGTAATATGTTTCTACCTCAGTTCAGAAGACAATCAGGCCATATTACTGTCTCCATATAATTATTAATTGGAGAGCCCAGCATAATGATGCAGAAATTCCATTTGGGGTTATGTTTAAAGTCCAGCCTTTTTTTTCTTCACCTATTGTAGATGTTATTGGACCCAAAATTCTGACCTTACTTCACATGAACTTGTGCCTATTAGCACTTAATGATCTATAAATTCTAATTTTGATACATATACCATTGCATAATTTCACTTTGTTGACATTTGAAAAGACTTGTTTCAGAACATCTGTTGGCACTCATTTCATGGTTCAAACTAAGTAAGTAAGAGGTATTTTTACTTTACTTTAGTGACTGGTGTGGCTCAGTGAATTGAATGCTGGCCCTAGAAACAAAGGGTTGCTTGTTCGATTCCCAGTCAGGGCACATGCCTGGGTTGCAGGCCAGGTCCCCAGTAGGGTGTGCACAAGAGGCAACCATACACTGATGTTTCTTTCTCTCTCTTTCTTCCTCCTTTCCCTTCTCTCTCTAAAAGTGAATAAGTAAAATCTTTAAAGAATAAATAAGTTTTACAAATTTTGTTTATGTTTAAATTTCTTATAACATATTTAAGGCAAATTAAATAAAATAAAAGAAAAACATAGCGAGCACTCATGTACCTACCACCCAGATTAAGAATAAAATATACCTGAAGTCCTCTATGTACTTCACCAAGGTTTCAGTCTCCTTCCCAAAAATACAACCACTACTTTTTGTAGGAATTATTTTATTTGTTAAACAGATTGTATGTGGTACTAGAGATGGCAAATGGTAAACAGATTGATGTGTAAGGTAAAAAATTATGCTATTGAAAAACCATATGGTCTAAATAAAATTTGGGTATAAAGTCAGTCTCAGTTTCTTACATTTGTGGGGCTCTTCACATACTCTTTCTTTGTCTTCTCAAATATTCAGGGGTTTTTTTTTTCATCAAAAATCTTGCAGAATGTGGTTGAAACATACATATTTACAAATGAGTAACATTTGTCACTCTATAAATATTTATCAAGTGAATAAATTAAGAAGTTCCAAGCTAAGAAGTTTGCACCATTTCCTTAAACTAAGAGCTCACTGAGATTGTAAGTGGAAAATTTTTTAATATTTATTTTCTACTTTGACATTCAAAGAAATGGATTTTTCCTGTAATGTTAGGGTAGCTTCCCACACTGGTCTCAAGATGACTTCTCAGTTCCCAGCATCACTTAGAGACCAAAGTCATGGAAAGGGCTCTTCTCCTCTCAGGTTTTCTATACACAAGGAACTTCCTACAGTCTCTTTCTCATATATATTTCTCTCACTGTCTCTTTAGTCAGAGCCCATTCAAAGCTAGTCACTATCAAGATGAATTGCATTATAATATATATTTTAAATTTTATTAATTTTTTTATTTTGAAATAATTATAGTTCACAGGAAGTTGCAAAAATACTGCCATTTTGTAAATTTTGAATATTAACCCCTTGTCAGATATACCATAGGTGAATATGTCCTTCCATTCAGTAGGTTGTCTTTTCATTTTGTTGGCCATTTCTTTGCTGTGCAAAAACTTTTTAGTTTGATGTAGTCCTATTTGTTTATTTTTTTCTTTTCTTTCCCTTGCCCAAAGAGATATTTCAGAAAAAAATATTGGTATGAGAAATATCCAAAAATTTACTGCCTATCTTTTGGGAATGCCATATAAATGGAATCACACAGTGTATGGCCTTTTGCTAATTTTTCCCACTCAACATAACACCCTTGAGGTCATTTCAAGTAGTGTATATTAACAGTTTGTTCCTTTTCATTGCTGAGTAGTGTTCTATAATAAGAATGCACTGCAGTTTGCTTAGCCATTCACCTGTTGAAGGACACTTGGGTTGTTCCTGGTGTTTGGCTGTAACAAATAATTTCGTGTACAGGTTTTTCTATGGATGGGTGATACTAAGTGATAAATGCTTGTGTGGGTGAAAGCACATAGGGAATGCCTACCACTTCGTATCATGGGAGCACTTCGGAGGAGTCTTCAACTTTACCATAAAGTCTTTATGGGCAATAGAAGGTAGCTTTTTAAACGGAAAAGGATGATTATTCATAATGACAATAAAGCCAAGGGATAAATAATTCAACTGGAGCTGAAGAGTCCAATTGGGCTCATTGGAAAAGGTGGTCAGCACTTTGGAATGGATGGTTTTATAGTACATTGGGAAAGGAATCTGACTTTGTTTTGCTTTTCTAGCTTGTGTCCTAAAGCCTTCATTATTTCTTTAATTACTTGATCTGAAAAGGGAAGCCCAGGCATAAATCTAAGTTGTCCCTGGGAGGCAGACATAAGCTTGACAGCAGCAGGGTCTTTCAAGTAGCTTATAAACCAATGCCATTACATAATAATTATTATTATTATTTTATATTTTAGATTCACCTCCTGATAGAACTCTGATTTCAAACTTCATTTAATGCTTTTCCATTGCTTTCCTAATGCTTACATAAAGAACCTCTGATTTACTACTGCTCTGTTCACATGTAAATTTAGGAACACAGGTCAGATACTTAGCATTATTTAAAAGTGTTCTTTTGTGTGTGAATGCACAGGTATCAGGGATGAAATAAAGGCAGGAATGCTATTCAGTGAAAAGGAATCATTTTTACATGAATAAAACTATGAGATTAAAATCTGTCATTGAAATAATTAAATTATATTAAATTAAATTAAATGTTAAAAACTCATTTGTGCTCAGACAATAGTATCAAAGACAAAATAAAATGTTACTTTGAAAATCTAAGACTGTAGTAAAATGAATGCGGTTTCTCAACTGAAAGGGTAACAGAATAACTGGTTGTCGTTGTTTTTCTTAGTTAATTTCTATGCTCAAAATTTCTTTATCTTAATAACATAAAGGATGTTTTATGGAGTATGTCATAATTTATATAATCATTTGAATTTTCCATTCATTTTAATAAACATTCTAGTTGAATGCTGATAGCATTGTACCTGTTGTAGTAGATGTGTATTTTGCTCTCTGTGTGCAGATGTACATTTGCCAAAAACTTTTGTAAGTGTAGACATCTAGCAGGCATCCTTGATACTTTTTTCCTTTACCCCCAGTATCTCACCAATCCCAAACTTGATACTGATAGTTCTGCCTCATACATATTCCTCAGATTCATTCATTTCCCTTTCCACTTACAACACCCTTCCATAATCTACAATATGTCTCACCAGAACTACTGGAAGTCTCCACACTAATTGTTGATGTTGTGAAAAATGGCCCTGCCAGCAAATAAACTATGATGGTGGAATGTAGACTTGGACATAAACCACAACTTGTAAAGGATACATTAAGAGTCACAAAGTGGTTAACTGTACCAAACCAGAACATGGGAGGCACACCAAATACAAACCTTTCTTGATTCACACGTTTATTGATAAGACCTCAGCCGACTAATCTAATAGTAATTAAGCATGAGATCTTACATTCTAGAGCTGTTTACTTTCTTAACCCTTTGGAGAAGCACATGGCTGTGCTGTGCAGCTTTCTGTTTTGCTGAAACAAGCTAACAAAACTAACTTTACCTCGCTTCCAGTGTGTCCCTGGTGGTCTTTCTTCAGTGGGCTTAAACAAGTAGAGGGTATGATAAAATCTGGCAAGATACCCGGTGTATCTGGAAACTCAACTTGTTAATAGTTTACACATCTGAAAGTAATTGAATTTTTTTCCTTGAGGCCATTGTGATTGTGTCTATGAGGAATGACTATGATTGTCTAAACTGTAAATAAGATTTAAGGTAATAAAACATGGCTGAAAATTATTGAACACTTGACACGTGCCAAACTCTCCCTTAGGGACTTTGCATGTATACCATTTAACCCACACAATGACCCTAAGGGCAGATATTACAACCAACTCTGTTTTATAGTAAAAGGAAACTGAGGCACAGAGAAATTAAGCAACTTGCTCAAGGTCATAAGTTACTCTATCTTTTATTTTCAAGGGATACAATTGTTTATAACTCCATGACCACAGGACTTACAACCTTATCGATCTGACATTATGTCATGCTCCACCTCTCGGCACAGTTGTATTTATCAGAGCACTCTCTACATGACGGAGAAATGGCAACTAAAATCAGCTTGCAGCTTTTATAAAAAAAACAAACAAAATAATTATCTTTCTACTCTGAAAACATTGTGAAACAATGGAAGTTTGACAAGCAACAAATGGATATATACATGGGTGGATGGATTAATAATTGAAAGTCATCTCTTTTTTTCAATTTTGGTTGGTGTATAACACATCTAAATGCCTAAGCAAGTATTTTAAGAATCTTTTTGGGAGGCACAATATATGTGGAAATAGTAAATAATCACTAACCTTTAATTTCAACCATCAAGTTCACATGGAGATTCTATACCTTAAAAGTGTGGTACAAAGACTGATTTGAGTTCTTATCTCCTGTTTTCCCTCTCTTTTTCTCTCTCTCCAATTAGCTTTAAAATGAAACTTATTTTTCTCCTGTGTGCATTTTTCTATAAATTGCTACTATATTTTACATTTTATCAAAGAATAGCATGGAAAATTGAATTTCATGAATATTAGTAATCCTAAGTATCTATGTTACATTTCATTTTGAATGCACTTTAAAATATTTTCAATGGCTTTTATTGAATTCACACATATAACATATTGTATCTTTAATCAATATCAGTGTGAAAACAGAGAAGTGAAATGTTAATAATTAGCTTATCCTCTGCAGAACATGTCTATACCTATGTTATAATCCAGATATACATCTATTTTTTTTGGTCTTAGTAAAAATTGTCAATAGGTTAAAGAATGTGAAATCAACAAAAAAGTATGGAAAAATATATAAAGAGAATGTGACCTCTTCTCTTGAATTTATATGTGTCCTGGTTTCATATATTAAGTCCTTTATAGATTCAAGGCTATTGCTTGGGGATTGTGCCTGCCCATTGCAGAGAGCTACCATAATTTATTTCCCCACCCCACCCCACAAATGGCTTTTATTGTCCTTTGTGCACCATCAGCAGTTTTTTTAAAGTTCTCATGGTAAATTTTACAGTGGCAATGTGCAGAACTTAATTTAATTTTGACTTCCCAGGCTGACTAGAAATGCTAGTGGGGTTTTACTATTACTTTATTTTTTTTAAATGCACTACTATTTGAAAATAGAAAATATCCAAAACAGCAACTTATTTCAGGGGAATGGAGCTGGAGAACGTACAAAACAAAGTCAAAAATAGTAATTCAAAGTAATTTTGTTCTTTCATTTCTGAATTACAGAGTATCTGTAGATGTTCTGAATAAGTAGTTGGATAATATTTAGGTGTTAAATCTTCATACTTCATAAATGAATCAGACCAAGTTATTTACTTTAACTTTTTCCCTTTGTTCTTTTACTGAAGGAACTGCATATATTATCTTGCTTTCCAAGATTTTGGGAAGTTTAGCCTTTTACTTGCTTTTTACATCCTAAAATTATTAGGATGCAAAATCAACAACAACAATAAAAAAGTCAGAAATACAATTTTCTTTCAAAAACAATAATACAGGAGAAAGAAGAAACATATAGTATAATGGAATCAAATTACTTCTCTTCTATGACTATCAAAAAATCTGTCTTCATGGTAATAAAGTTACATTATATACTTTTATTCTCAATATAAGGCACAGAGAATGATTTCTGTTACTGGAATTTGAGGCACAGGAAAACTAAGCATGATTAGTTTATTCTTAACAGGCAGCCAAATGTATTGGCTAAGTTAATGGCCACTGAAGGACCCTGCTGCTTGCTTCAAGAGGTCCAGTCTCATCCTTGGGAGCTCTGTTATTTGATGGGATTCAGGATGCCCCCAAACAATCATAAAGTCAGGCTTTATTAGAAAACTTAGCACCCAATCCAAACTTCAAAGTGATATCACATACGTTATTCAGTTTCTATGCTTGTTGACTTCTCCTAAAAGGACAGCTTTGTAGCTTGGTCTGGAAAATGGTTTGTCTAGTACAATCTATCTGACTTCAAAGAGAGAGAAAGAGAGAGACAGAGAGACAGAGAGACAGAGAGAGACAGAATCCCACATCACACTAAAGTCTGAAAGGTCTGAGATCCTTCTAGGTTAATGATAATTATGCTTTAGCCTTTGACTTCTATTTCATAATTTTTATAAAAAAACAAGACTTTAGGAAATAATTTATTTTGTGGTGCTCAGATAAAATTTATTAAGTGAATAATCATGTTTTATTGTGCAAACATGTTATTTGACCATGAAATTTAAGAGTTAAAGGCATGTGCAGACTTTTGAATCTGAATATAGTTTTCTATCTGAGACCAAGGATTCCTTTGTAATGATTTGATTTCAGTGAAACTGTTCAAGTATCATTCTGAAGTAATCTTGCAAGACAGTTTACATAACTCAATTATCATCACCTTGTGAACTAAATGAAACATTGACTAGTTTCTTACACATAAAGTTTTTTTATTGAAGCTACATTTAAAAGAATGCATTATTTTTATTTCTTTAATAATTTTCTTTATCTGATAGAATGTAAAGACACAGGACCAATTATGTAAAGCTTGATCTTATGTTGAAATAAATAATAAAAATAAAATATAAGAAACATAATATTTTTATGTGAATATAGGAACATTCCAGCTTGCAGTGTATGTACAGAAATTTAGATATAGGTAAATAACCTTTAAACAATCATCATAAAGGCCTAGATGGTGGGGAGAAATCAATAAGCAAATACTAAGGGCATTGACAAATGCACTAGTCATAATAATACTATATAAAAAGATAAGATTTTGTTTCTTTAGTCAACTATTTTTAAACTTATAATCAATATAAAACTGATATTATTATCAATAAATGCTTTCATAAAAAAGAAAAATGACCAATCTTTTTTTGTAAATTCTACACAGCCTAGAAAAATTAGATCTTTTCAAAGAGCATGATATTTTTACTGAATCTCAGAATATGACAGAATATATGATGTCAGTAGTGATGCATATAGATAAATTCAGTGTAGAAACAAACCAAGCAAAAAATGTGGAAGGTCATACTGCAAGGTGCTGTGCAGTGATTAAAATAAAAAACCTGATATCATGCCTGCTAATACAAGTTTTTATTTGATTTTGGAGAAGATAGATTAACATGTGAAAAGCTAAATACTGGTAAAAAATAAATATACTATATACAAGATAAGGAGTAGATTATTTTGGTTTGGGACAGAATCATTTAAAATATTATTAACACATTAATATATTTTTCTATATGTAGCATATTTAAAAACTGATTTAATGACAATGTGTTTCTCTCTGAAATAACTCCTGAGTACCCTGCTACTAAACTTGGGCACTAAACAAGATTACAAGTAATAATGGCAAGTGATCTTTAGGATATTTTGTCATTTCATTTCTATTTACTTGCTTTAAAATTTTGCTCCCATTTATTAAAATGCATGTAAATAACTATAAGTAATAGAAAAGGTAGGTGTTATTGTTCTTATCATAACACCAATCCATATATACTTTACCAGTTACATATAATTTATATATGGTACACTACCATTAACTAAACTACATACTTTTCTCAATCTCATTAATTTTCCTCTAATGCCCTTTCTATGCTACAGGCGTTCATCAAGGGCACAACACAGGGCATTTGGCCATCATGTCTCCCCAGGCTTCTATTGGCAATGACAGTTTCTCAGACTTGCTTTGTTTCTGATGACTTTGACAGTTTTCAAGATTACCTGAAGTTATTTTCTAGAATGTCACCTAATTTGGTTCTGTCTGTTTCCTGTTTTTCATGATTAGACAGGAGTTGTGACTCTGGGGAGGAAGTCCACAGCAGTGAAGAGTCATCTTCATCATATTTTACCAAAGGCACAGGGTACCAATGTGACATCACTGGTAATGGTAACATGACCACTGAGTCAGGGAATGTTTTCCAGGTTCTTAATTGTCGAGTATTTTCCCCTCATCCTTTCTATGCTCTATTCTTTGAAAGTAAGTCACTAAACATACTATACCCTCAAGAGGTGGGCAGTGAGTTTCATCTCCTTGAGGATGGGGTATCTGAAAAAATTTAGTGTCAAGCATTTGGTATTGTTATTTCTTGGATTCTAGCTAGTCAAATAGCTGTTTAGTAGTTGTATGCTGTATATATATATATATATATATATATATATATATGTATGTGTACACACACACACACATATCTACTTATCTGAATATAAAGTATGCCTAATGATTTACTTAAATTTAGACTATAAAAATCATGAACAATTCTATGTGATGTTAAGTAATGATTTACTTAAATTTAGACTATAAAAATCATGAACAATTAATTTTTTATTTTTTTATAATTAAAATGTGTCATTTAAAATTAACTCTAAGAAAAAAATTAAAATGTATCAGAAAAAGTATAAATATTTTGTTAACATACTTTGTTGTATATTAATATTAATCCTTTTAATCCATTTTAGGTGTGTGGTAGATTGTGTTCTTCAACTTCCTTTTTCAAAACTCTTTGCCATATAAGATTCTTATGGCATTTCACTCTGACAATGATGCCAGCCAAGTGCTTTGATTTGGGCCATCAGATGTTCACGGGTATGGCACAAGAGTTGGCTTGGAAAATCATTTGCATATTTCTAGCTGTATTCTTATCTTCTGTCGTGGCCATAATCATAAGCCTGTTAGCATGTGGAAAACATGCCTGGACTCCTAGAGTCAGTTAGAGCACGCTCCAGTGCAGCAGAGCCAGCTTGCCTGCCCTTGCAGCCATCATAGATTAGTTGCCGGACAGGTGACTTCCCCCATATATATAAATGAGCTCTCTGAGACTGGTTGAGTCCAGCCTAGGTTAGCTGAGCCTCACGAAGATGTGAGCCAATTACATATTTGTTGTAGGCCACTGAAGATTTTTAAAAAAAATGTTACATAGCATTAGTATGGGAATAAATAACTCATATAAGGCCTTTTACTAACATTGAGAAAATATAGCTTTGAATCACATCAGATTTTCCTGTGTTTGTGACATTTCAAATATATAAAGAAATGAACATTAATTACATGAAATGTTTCTGTTCAAAAATGACCTATAAGTGTCATTTAGTTTAATTTCCTACCAGTATAGAGTCACGCATGCAATAATCTTGTCAGGTGGTCCCTCTGACCTTGTAAGTTGGAATTCCCCAGGGGGAACTTGGCCCCAGGTCGCTGCTCAGACTGAGGGCTGACTGTGTAGTTGCTCCACGTGTCTTCTGTGCTGGATCTTGGGTGTCTGATCTCCCTTCAGATTTTGTACTTTGCCAAGATATTTGCCCCCACATATATTCACTTAAATATTCACTATGCAACCAACCTAAACCCTGAGATATTTCCCATGCTTATCTCCATTGGAAAATTTTGTCACATTATAGAGTGGAGCAAAATCAGGTTTACACTTGTTCATATGGAAAATAATACAATCATTAATAAATAATAATACAAGAATAAACCCTGTGTTTTGCTTACTCACAACTGTAAACCTACTTTTGCCTACCCAAATTGACAGACCTTCTGTTCTGAAAATCAGTGAGAGAGTGTTGTGCTGTCATATTTTAAATTTGTTTTTCAAGAATAATTTCTGAATTTTAGGAGATAAGTCTATACCTCTCATCTTCTTCCTTTGCTATTGACCTAATAATAGCAGTCATGGTGATTTTGTCAATGATGTCATAATGCTTTTGCATGTAGAAAACTTTTTTCTTCAAACTGTTTTTCTACCTGAGAGCCATTCTGAAAATGTAACGTATTTTTTCCCAGTATAATAAAAAACATGTACTGTGTTTTTATTTATACTAACTTTCTACTAACATATCTCATATGAAACCATTTGGTGTTCTACTGTATTTTAATGGAAAGGAAGATAGGCAGCAAAGCATGACGGCTGAGTTAATTTTGCAGCACCCCTACTTTCTCTGATAATGTTATCAACATGTTCTCAATCTAGAAAGACTAGGCATTGAAGTCTTTTCTTGAAGACTAGCATCATAAATAACAACCTGGATCCTCATATACAAGAAAAGGGCAACTATTTTGCTTGGGGAGTAGTGCATTTGACATCTATGTACATTCTCTCTATTTTGAATCTTTACCCCTATAGAATTTTAGGTCCCTAAGTCATAGCTTAGCCATAAGTGATCACAAGATCGTACTTTGCCCAAAACATTTTTATTATATGAAAATTTTGAAAAAATAATGATTGATAAACAATGGGACGATATCTTAAAATATTACATTTTGTTCTATTTTTCAAACCATACTGTATCTCTTACTTTAGCCTCAATATTCGAAGGGCATCCACAAAATTTTGGTTTATGACTATTTTTGGATGTGGCCTTATAATGTGGCCTTATAAACCCACATGATAACATTAATATTCAAAACTAAATTGACTTGCAACCAGGATGTTTATTAGGAGAGATGGCATAGAGTGTATACTACCTAATAGGTGTGGAAAACAGTAGACTAAGTAACAGACTGTATCACTCCTGAATAGTCTCAGATGAGGAGATTTGGTGTTTGAGTTGGGTATAAAGTGATAATCGTAGAGGAAGAGAATGGGTAAACTCATTTGCAGCATCACAGTGCTAGTTCTAAATATTAAAATGTTATATGTCAAGCAAGAAAGCTAACTTAAAACTATATACTAACTTTCACAAAACTAGCTTTTCAACCATGTGGGTGGTGAGGTTCACATTAATAATGCTCAGACATCTCAGTGCTTTTCTTAAAAATGGAAATGTTGTGCTGGCCAGACCTCACTGTCCAGCCTGCAGTCCTTCCTTGGTTCTCACTCTAGTTTACGTCCTGCACTGCAGTAACCTTATACTGGCGAACACCAGAGACTCTGCTCAGTCTCCATCCACAATCCCAGGAAATAGCCACTTCTTGGCCACCCTCAAGGCCCAAGCAGACCCTAGAAATAGCTTCAGTTGGGCAGGAACATTTGGGTTCTGGATATCTGGAGAATAGTCTAGAAAGGTAGTTTAAGATACAGGCTAGTCCATGAACATTTTGTCTCCAGAGAGGGATATGGAAGGAGCAGGACCTAAGTGAGAGCCTCTAAAGCATAGGATATATCTTTTTCCCTCTGTGTCTGTCTCTGTCTCTGTCTCTGTCTCTGTCTCTGTCTCTGTGTCTGTCTCTGTCACTCTCCAGCCATGCCATGTTCTAAAATCTGATCTTGCAGACAGACCAGAGTGCTGTGATGGGATTTGAGGCATTCCAGGAGTAGAGAGGCAAGAGCTATTTTATCCTGGGATCAGCAGAGGATCCATATCAGCTGTCCTGTCATTGTCATTTTCTCCAATCAGTGACTAAGTTGCACTTGGATTGTTCAGCAAAACTGAAGCTGCTTCATGCAGCCAAAGTGACTGCAGCCAGAGATACAGTTACTTTGAACCTCCTGAAAGAGAAAATAGAGTCCCTGAGAATTATGAGTTTAATGTTCAAGTGTTATTGAAAGTAAAACTATGATAACCTGGACTTTAGTTGAAAAAGACAGCGCTTAAAACATGCTTATTCACATGCAAAACCATGTGAAAATACATATATCGACCAAGGCATAAGAAACAGGTTAAATCTTAGTTATTTTGTGAAAAATATCTCCTTTTATGTTAGAAAGAGTAAAATGAAAGGATGGGAGAGCTAAAAAAGACTATAAAGATCATTTAGTTTAGGGATCTTCAGCACCAAGGGCCTGGGATACCTCAGAGTTTATATAAAATATCGCATGTATATGGGTACGTCCATTGTTTTCTACCATATTCTCCAGAAGATTTATAAACTCAAAAGGAGCCTTATTGCTTTCACTGCACAAAGGAAGAACCTAAGGACCAGATAGGCTGGGGACTTTCCCAGGTTGGCACAGCCTTCTCAACTGCAGTTCAGTGCACTTCCAACTGTGTTGTAGCAGCTGCCTGCTTTCTGCTTAAAGCTGAGCTCCACACCACTCTACTTTCACTCTCCTGGGTGTAATGAGTTGCCTGCCTGCATCATCAACCAACTATTTGGGCCTTTTGTTTTGACTCCTTTATTACTAGGGCTTACCACATTAGTCACACTGATGAACAACTTTCTACCTGGGCTATGCTTGAGCTTGCATTTTCAGACAATTGCACACACAGCAAGTCTGGTTTTTGAGATGTATGTATGGAAACAGTTTTTATGAACCATTCGATTTAGCTGTTTTCTTGTACTGTGTAGTTTTATAAGAAGAACATTTTATGAGCATGTCAGCAGCCATCTTGGTCTAATAAATGCTTTTAGTAAGCAGCAAACAGGGTGAATTTTCTCATCATAATCTTATTCAGTAAATGGCACATTTAACATTATGTATTCAAGGAAATTTTAACCTCAAAGTTTTTTTGTTTTTTCCTTTCACCATGATGAAATTCAGGTACAGAATTCTTTTGTATTATCTTTTAAATGATGTCAATGCAGTGTTATTTTATTCATTTCTAGGATATATGTATACATATATTTATTTCTAGATGCTATGTATATTAATTTCTACTTTATGTTTATTGAGAGAGAAATATATTTGTCTACAAATGCTATATAGAAAATATGACAAGCCTCATCAAAATAACAATTGTCAGTAAACTCAAAGTGTTTGCTTATTTAATAATTAAGATTGAAGTTTTGAACTCAAAACCAAATTTAAATCATCATCCACTGCTTAATATCTTCATTGTTTCAACCAGTCACATGCTTTCTCTTAATTCTCAGCTTCTTCATGTGTAACATGTGGTAGCCACCTCATAAGGATGTTGAGAGTGTTAGATAAGATAGACTTTGCAGTCCTTTTGCTTGGAAAATTTGTTTCTAGTCCTTCACTTTCAGTCTGTGTAGATCTTTTGTCCTGAGGTGGGTCTCTTGTAGGCAGCATATGTGTGGGTCATGCTTTCTCATCCATTCAGCTATTCTATGTCTTTTGATTGGGGCATTTAAACTATTTATGTTTAAGGTTATTATTGATAGGTACTTATTCATTGCCATTTTCATACCTGTGTTCCTTTGAAACGCCAATCTAAAAGAACCTATGCACCCCAATGTTCATAGCAACGCAATTTACAATAGCTAGATGCTGGAAGCAACCAAGATGCCCATCAGTAAATGAATGGATCAAAAAACTATGGTGCATTTACACAGTGGAATTCTTTGCAGCAGAAAGGAAGAAGGAGCTCCTACCATTTGTGACAGCATGGATGCAACTGGAAAGCATTGTGCTAAGCAAAATAAGCCGGACAGTGAAAGACAAATACCATATGATCTCACCTTTAACAGGAACTTAATCAATAAAACAAACAAACAAGCAAAATATAACCAAAGACACTGAAATTGAGAACAGGCTGACAGTGACCACAAGGGAGAGGAGAGGGAATTTCAGGGGGAAAGTGTGAAGGGTTTACAGGAATAAGTATAAAGGAAACATGGACAAAAACTGGGGGTGGGGTGGGCTGGGATGGGGGTAAAAGACAGAAAACTGTACTTGAACAACAATTAAAATAAAAAAAAGATAGGCTTTGCAAAGCAAGTATCACAGTGCCTGAAATAGAACTCAGGCCAAGTTAGTATTATTAATTAAAAATTTTATTATTAATTAATATGTTTCCAGGAAGAAGTTCTTCTAACTCCTTAAGAACTCTACTACCTTTGGTCCTTTGTGGAAGAAGTTTAAGGAATATAAGATGACTAATCTTTAATGACAAGAATACTAATGATACACTTCAGTCTCAGGTCAAAGTCACGTTTCCTTTCTGATCTTGCATCTCCAGACACAGACTCACTCTGTGAGGGGCTTGCTGCATGAAGTGTGAAGATGGGTTGGGCTCAGTAGGAGTGGTGCGTTTTGTTCTTTTTGCCAGCCATTTCCTCGAGTCCCCTTTGTTTGAAAAGGAGGAAACATCTCTAGTAGCTGAATAGCTGTCTTTTGGAAGTTTTTCTGGAATAAAAGTAACAGCTTCTAATCTTTTTAATTTCTTAATTGCTAACAACTCCCCCTTATATAACTATTGGAAGCCATATGAGTTTCTATAACTTTATCTACCAAAAGTTCTGAACAATTATATTTAGTCTGAAAGTGCTTTGAAGTCTTTAGACTTCTTTCTACCTAGAATTACAGATTTGCTTTTTCAAATATTAAAAAAGAGTAACTTCAATTGTCTCCTGTTGGTCAAGTGTTGAAAATCTGTAAATTACATTGGATTTGTGTTGGGGTATTTTCTAAACTTTTGTTCACATTTTTGTTCATACTTAACTTGTGTCTTATTCACAATGGAATCTGTTATCAGATAGACATTTAACATCGTGCCATCTGACATATTTCAGTTCCCATTTTAATAATGTCTGGAATACTGAAATAAAGCATCCTTAATGTTGACACAAGAAAAATAGAAAGCAACAGTTAATGGGAGGAGATTTGTTCTAATATCCCTCAAATTATCTTGTGTGGATGATCAACATGTCTAATCCTTCATGCTGTCAGCTCTTCTATGCACAATATCAGCTGTTTTATCATAACCCTCTGCTTGCTGTACTGCATTGCAGAAGAAACAAACTGGCATATCAGTACCAATACACATATATATATGCTTTTCTGTAGATTACTTAACATCTCCTGGACTTAGTTTTGTTCTCTGAAAAATGGGGGTAAAAATTCTCCTCTAATATTGTTCACTGTAAGGACTTAATCAGGAATATATATACGATGTATAACAGTATCTGCAATAATATGTCAAGTATTCAAAATGGAATTATATGGCAGTATATTGTAACCATCTTGTTTAAGATGAAAAAATGATGGTCCAGAGAGTTTGAACACTTACCTAACTTACACAATAAATTTATTGGAAAAAAATAGACTAGAATTTAGGTATTCTCACTTCCAAGACAATAGTAATTTATTGATAATAAGAAATCCTAAAAATAAACTAAAGAGGTGGAATGGATTCTAGTCATCTGGAAGCATTTTAGTAATGTTAAAAATAATGTTCAGGAAAGAAATTAATTTGATCAATATATTAAAGATCAGAAAGAAAAACATATTTACCAATTTTTAGGCTGTCAATCACCATTTTCCCCTCTCATACAGATATAATTAATAATATGTAATTACCTCTGACTTCTGATATGAAATTTTGCCCAGGCATCTATATTTTTAGTTTATATTATTTGTATTAATAGTGTTAAATAATAAATATAGGTGGAAATAATTGGCAGAAAATATAGTTGCCTCTTAAACAACATGGGGATGGAGCACTGAGCCCTGTGCAGTCAAAAACCACATATAACTTTTGACTTCCTGAAAACTACTGATAACCTGCTCTTGACTAGAAGCCTTACTGATAATATAAACTATCAGTTAATGCATATTTTGTATGTTATATGTATTATACTATAATATATTCTTATAATAAAGTAAGCTAGAGAAAAGAAAATGTTGCTAAGGAAATCACAGGGTGTAAAGAAAGAGAAAATACAGTTACAGTATTTACTGAAAATACCCACACCTGAGTGCACCTGTGCAGTTCTAACCTGTATCATTCAAGGGTCAATTTGAATTCAAGAAACTCTAACACTGAGTGAGCTTCTTTTTTATCCCCTTTGTGTGTTTGTTTTATTGTTGTTTTTTTATAGGACCCCATCCCAAACTGTAAATAGGTGGGCAGTGTTTGGGGAGTTGGGAGCTTTCCTGCCCTCCCACTGCCTTTGTTTTTCCCCCTATTCGGTACATATCATGTTTCCCAACTTTGCCATGTTTTAGTTTCTTTATCTGTTTGTCTTGTTCATACAGACTATATTAAGACTGATAATATATGTTCTTTCTGTTGATTAAAAAGCTGCCTATTTAGAGTTTCTCTTTGGAATGTGTACATTTTACAAAATTTGATATCATGAAATACTCATATACTTTTCAGTTGATTAAAGACACCCTAGCTAGGGAACCAGAAATATTTAACTGTGTAATATTATCTCAAAAGCCTTCCCTAAAGCCAAATTTTGCTTATTTCCTATCTTGTCATTTTTCTGCTCTGTATTTTGTGAGACTGCCTTAATAACCGCTTCTATGAACTTCATCATCACCATTTCATCTTCATTTTCAACAGCCACATCATTTTTATCATCTTTATTATCATCACCCTTTTTTAAATATCATATTTTTGACAAGAACATTTAATTTTTAAATCACTATTTCTTTCTGTGTATATTTTCTGTTTGTTATTGAGGTTACTGAGGGGAGTGACTTCTATGTCTCATATTAGACACATGTGGAATTTCTATAACTATCTTCTGTATTTCTTAAATTTAGCCTTATTTTCTGTGTTTTCCCCTTTCAATTTGGACGTTTCTATTAATTTGTCTCCTAGATACCTTTTTAATCATTCTATTTTTTCCTATAACTTTTGTAAAAGTTGCTTTCTAATAAAAATACCTTTTATTCCTCTATTATTTTTATTTTCCCTTTTAAAATAGTATACTGGGTTTGCTTTAGAGAAAGAGCATATTCTTGTATCTTTCTAGCCATAAATTTAAATTTACAAACAGCTTGAAGTCTTTTTCCATTTATAAATGGTGAGATTCAGTGAAGAAATATGAAACTAAAATAAATAGCACAGTGCTCTGTAAGTCAAGTGAGTTAGGTGATTAATTTTGAGAAAGAGGTTTGAGTAGACAGTGAAGTTGTAGAATAGCTCTGGAATAGAATAAATGAGGCATAGAATAAAAACAAATGAAAGAATTGATAGGGAGCAAAAGGACTTGGCTTAGATTGATGACTATCCATTGCAAATGTTATCGATGCAAGGCTTAACTCTTCTGGGAAATAGAGTTTGCTGCAACATTCTCTTTGTGTATATCTAATAGTTTGAAGAATGTAATAGACTATGAAGGTAGGTTGTATAGTTTTATCCAAATATTTCTAATACTGACTAAGAGTTTAATAGAGTTCCCCTTGCTAGGCAAAGCTAATTTCAGGAAACAAAAAGAATGTAATTTATTTATCTACCTGTGTATTTTTAAATTTATTTTGCTTCGTGCGAAGAATTTAAAATTCCAACTATGACTAAGTTACAAGTTTTGGTATGGTATTTTCAAACTCGGTACTACATGATATTTTGATGTAGTATAGTTTTTAGAAATATCATTTCTAGTATTAATTAAATACACCCATGTATTTTAGGTAATATCCTTATAAATGCCATCGAGAATAATCTGTCAGTTATCTGCAGTTAAAATAGCAATGCATAATACATCACTCTGAAACTCAGTGACTTGAAACGATAAGCATTTATTTGGGTCCAGGTCTGAGAATTAGTGATTTAGGTTAGGCTTCACTGGTTGGTTCTCCTAGTTCTGGTGTGGATCACCATGCAGTTGGCTGGCTGTCAGCTGGAACAAGGAAGACAGACTTCCCACATCTCATCTTCTCATCAGCTAGCCTGGGTATGATCTTATTACATTAACAGGGAGAAAGCACTGCCAAGACCAACCAGACAAGGCCTTTCAAACCTCTGCTTGATACTTAAAAAAAATGTGTATTTTTAGAGAGTGGGCAAGGGAGGGAGGAAGAGAAGGAGAGAAACATTGATATGAATGAGAAATATCAATTGGTGACCTCTCCCACAGGCCTGGACTGGGACTGAAACTGCAGCCCAGGCATCTGGCCTGACGGGGAATTGAATCAGTGACCTTTCACTTTGTGGGACGATGCCCAACTAGTGGATCCACACCAGTCACAACTCTGCTTAATCACTTTTACTAACACTCCACTGGCCAAAGGAAAGCATATGGCTAAACTCAGAGTTAAAGAGAGGGAAATATATACCACCCTTGTTAGTGGGAACTGTGAGGTCATGTAAATACAGGGAGGGCCCTTACCACAATCTACCTGCAGCATGAACTTACTTTTAATTGATTGCATGTGTATGAAATACATTTTCAACTAAATATTTTTGACTTCGCCTTTTTCGATGGAAATATCTTACCTTTTGTAAGATCTTTTGATATTTCTTGATATACATCTGTATGTGTGCATACTTGCATGTATGCGCATGCACATTTAGCATCTGCTTTAACTTGGCATGTATAGCAGGCTGTGGGAAATGTCAGGAAAATTATCATGAAGATTTTAGGAAAAGAGTGTAAAAGAACAGACAGTTGAGAGAAAAAGGGTTAGAGCACAGCATGGGATCTGTCTTGGTGATTAGTAGACTAGTGATTTATAAGACTTCTGCAGCACTAGTGTTGGCTTTTTTTTTTTTTTTTGCTTTAAGTTGTATAAATTTTGGAATGAAATGCCTAGGCCTTGCAATATCATGCTTTGGAAACAATGCTGCTAATGAATCAGTCTCATCATTTCTCAGTTTACTCATTTGTTTTATTTTCCATGATGAATGACCAAGGCTCATCAGCCAGCAATTCAGGATTTCTGAGGTTCTCTATGAACCACAGGGAAACTTGTGCTATGTTGTGGATCACAGACCTAGAACCTGAAAGGAGAGCTTTGACATTGCTGATTATAGGGGTCAAGGTGAGAGATTATATGGGAGTACCATTTGTGTATGTGCTTCCTCCCAGGCTGATTGATGATGAGTTAAGGTTGGCATGAAATCCCATGAATGACCTAGGCATGCTCCGCTCCAGGCTTTTGGGTATATTTTCTTATTCTATGGCCAGAATTTTTTAGTTGGCTTCATTTTTCCCTCAATCTGCTTTACTGTCCAATCTAATTGGTGAAATCTGAAAGCTGACTGAAAGTTCAGGTTAAATGGTCAAATAATACCATTCATTGCAAGTGGTTTTTCTATCTTAGGGCTACATCAGTCTTGGGCAAATTGAGGCCTCTGGTGTCTAAGAATCTGGCAGTGCTTTTTTATATCTATACATTAAAAACGTTAATTAGTACTCGTGGAGTCAAGACTTACAGTTTCATGACCTAGTAAATCAGGCTCCATTAATAAATGTGATAAAATTATATAATACTGTGCTTGCTTGAGTATATCAACATACTGGAATTTTTATTATATATGTGTGTGTATATAAATATCAAATTAAAATATCTAGAAGTAGTTTTCGTGAGAAAATAAAATTAACATATTTCAAATCCTCACAGACAAACTTGTTAAAGTCACTGATGATGAGTGTTCTTTTCGTCGACAGTGTTGCTCTGACCGCTTTGAAACACTGCAGGACAGAGCTCTGATGTACACCATCTCTCAGGGCCATCTGTAATCATGCAACTATGAAATGGGACAGAAAACTTCCATGACACCTTCCTTTGAGACATATTGTTCTGAACATTTCATAAATAGCTGATTATGTATGTAGTTCTGAACTCTTTATATCAAATTCTTTTCCTTGCTGACCAAATTTACTGTCATTGAAAATGGTTACAGTTTCTACAGTAAATATTCCACTTTGTTTCAGTTTCAATAGCCTTAAAATATTTTTCCCATTTATAGGAAAGTAAATATTTTTTGTGTGTTCTCAAAGTCCCAGCTAGAGTATAAAGCTTATATATCTCGTATAAGAGAACTTAATGTCAAATAAGTATAAAATGTATTCAGAAAGATTCCAAATTGTACATGCACTTGTATTTCAATATATATAGCACAGTATTTTTCAGTTTACTTTTACTTTAATCCAATTTATATATCCGTATAGCTTAAGTGTCATGTGGTTCCTGTGCTTTTTTCTCAGCCCATTTCCTGATGCACAGATGGAATCACTTTCAAATGTATTAGCTGATTCTTTTAAGATCTCTCCATCTCTCTAAATAACATGCTTATATTGCTATTTCCTGATTTTTTATTAATAGGCTTTATCTATTGGCTTCCCACTGTGGAAGATGAGAATTTAGTGCCTTCATCTTCCGGCCCCTGTCACACACGTGCATACTTTTGGTCTCTCATCCTCTTGAAATAATATATCATGATTTTGATTAAATGAATATTCATGTTTATCATATTATCACCAAATGAAAGCATTCAGAGCTCAGTCATGCACCATACAAGGGTCACTTTATTTTTTCTTTCAACATTTGTTTCTCTTGTGTGAACAATGGCCTATTTTCATTTATGATTTTTTGTACCTAACATGAATTCAGTGTTTCCCATTTGTATAATGCATATCTTAATATTTTCAGGAATTTTATATATTCTAAGAACTCTACCTTCTCCAGGGAATCTCTCCCATAGCCCGAGACCAAATCCCACTAACCAGAAGGAGGGTCCTACTTTCTATCTCTCAAATTATGGAAAGGTTTTCCAATGGGAACCTCTAACGGTTTGCTTGTTATATACTCCTTGCAGCTGAGGGGCCCTGTGGACCAGTGCCTAACTCACACCAGAGAAATAAAAAGAACAGCTTGTGCCAGAGGACTGTTGGGGCATTAACTGCCACTCAACAATATTAGGGGAAGGAGGTGCATGTCACATGTTGACCAGATTTGGGTTAGAAAACAGGAAGTCAAAAAACAGGAAGCTGAAGTCATTATTTTTTAAGGGGGCATTAGGATCCAAGTCTTAAATATCATGGCTTGTATATTACGGTATGAAAAGTGTTAGGGGAGGGTTTTTATTTGTTTGCTTTATTTTAATTTTAGGTCATCCTTTGCCTATTTATTTTTTAAAGAGAGGAAGCAAAAGAAGGAAGACTGAGGGAGATTCCATTCCTTCCTTGCCTACTTTTAAGGCTATATAACAATTGGCAGATCTGTTCTCAATTCCACAGCAAAAAAATCTACCCTGTCAGGGAAGCGTGAGTCCAAAGGAGTGGACTGTAGTCCAAAGGAGGACTGACTGGGTCTTTGTGCTCCCCTCTCCACTCTGTATTTCCACTGCTCATGCCAAGGAGAAGAGTGGAGATGGTCACTGACTCTGTGAGATTGTTCTACAAGTACAATTGAATACTATTTTATTCCCAAAGGTTGTATTAGATTTAGTTTTTGGAATTAGCCATTTTCTCTGTTGTGTCTTTTAAGCTCTCATGGTGGGGTTGCGTCACCTCCCAGAAAGGTCCACTTCAGTAAGATTTCTTTAATGTTGTGCTGCCTGAGTTTGTCCTCTCATTTTCTAATTTTTATTTTATCAATTTCCAACCCTGTCTTGGCTCTAAATTTAGAGTGAGTTGCTCATATTTATCTTCTGACACTTCTATTTATTGTTTTACATATGCTTTACAATTAAATTCCAAGAACTACTTTAATAATAAATGTACTTTTGATTTAATCAGTTTCTGTAAAAAGAAAACTTTTAGAAACTTCTGTTTGGAGAGTCTAAGCTTCAAATGATTATTACATATTAATGATTCTTGATTTTGATATTTATATTGACTTTATGAAAAAGAATGCTCATAAGCATGCTCATAAGTATAGGAAACAAACACCGAGTGTTCAGGAGTAATGGGGCACAAATCTTCAATTCACTGTGAAATGATTCTGGAAAACAAGTTTTGTTTTCAATGTCTTTATACTATCAGTATATTTGAAATTATTTCAAAGAAAAAGCACACATCTATAGGTTTTCCATTATTAACAAATAATGATTCAAAAGGATCTGAGATATGAAATAAAAATTTTATTTTTGTGAGTTTTAGCTGTAACAATGAAATTGATATAGAGTAGGAAAGAGAGGGCATTCCCACTTGCTGCTGAAAACAATAGTTTCTCATGTACAGTTTCACTTATCAATGTGTTTTTTTAAAAACAGTAGAGGAGGTAGAAATAGATAAAACTTCCTTCTATCACAATTGGTTGTGGAAGTTGGAGTTTATCACCACTTATTTGCCTAAGGCTCTGGATTTTCAATTTGAAAATGTAGGGAAAGCCCAGCTTATGTTAGTTCCTAACACTGAGTAGACATGAATAAATGTTTGTGAATAACTAAATATCACATGCAAAATCCTTAGGAGAGTATTTTTGACTTTTGATATACTAAATACTGGTAGATGTCACACTTATCATTTTTTAAGATAAAGTACTATCTATAAATAATGAATATTATTCAGCCATTAAAAGAGAAGGAAATCCTGCCATTTGTAAGAACATGGATGAAACTGGAGGGCACTATGTAAAGTGAAATAAGCCAGACAAAAAAGACAAGTACTATGTGGTGTTACTTATATGTAAAATCTAAAATATTTGTACTCATAGAAGCAGAGTAGAATGGAGGTTGACAAGGGCTGGGATTTGGGCAAAATTGGGGGGATTTGGGCAAAATTGGGAGAATTTGATCAGAAGATACAAAGTAATAAGATAAATAAGGTCTGAGGATCTAATGTAGAGTATGGTGACTCTAGTTAATAACACTGCTTTGTCTGGTCAAGATGCAGAGTTCACCTCTGCTCACAACCACATCATAAATTACAACTAAACTACAAAACAACTATCATCCAGAATTGTCAGAAAATTTAGCTGTGTGGAAGTCTGCCAACCAAGGAATTAAAGAACTCACATTCATTCAGAAGGGTAGGAGGGGCAGATATGTGACATAGGCAGTGCCACACCCATGTGTGGTGGATGAAAATCAGGGGGTATATCTTGAGGGCAAATTATTCCAGACCCATACCAGAGCCTCCCCCCGCTGAGCTCAGGGCTCCAGTGTCAGGAAAATAAGTCCTCATAACGTCTGGCTGTAAAAATCAGTGGGGGTTGGGGTGGCGGAAGAAACTACAGGATTCTCAGGTGTCTCTTCTTAAATGGTCCACAACAGACTAGGATTTAACAGAGATTCACTCCTTCTGGGCTCTAGTACCAGGGCAGCAGCCTGAAGGGCACCAGTGGCATATGGGGAGAAACTGAGATATTTGGCATCAGGGTGAGTGCTAGGACAGCTCCATTCTGGACAAAATTCTGGAGGCCAGGTGGAAGCCATTGTCCCTTTTATGAGCCCTTCCCCACACAGAGCCACAAGTGGCAGCACCATATCTGAGACTCCATCAACCTGGTTCACACTAGTGGTCCCACTCAGGTGATACCTAAGGCTCCATCCCATCAAATTTATGGTCATGCTTTTTCACATTAGGTCTCACTACTAAGTCATGGAGTCAAAGCAGCTCTACCTAGAACATAGAAACAAATACAGATAAACTACCAAAATGAGGAGACAAAAATATGGTCCAAATGAAAGAACAGATCAAAACTCCAGAAGAAGAACTAAATGAAATGGAGATAAAGAATCTATTGGATGCAGAGTTCAAAACACTGGTTATTAGAATGCTCAGAGAACTCATTGGGTACTTCAACAGCATAAAAAAGACCCAGGCAGAAATAAAGGTTACACTAAGTGAAATAAAGAAAATTTTACAAGAAATCAACAATGAAGTGGATGAAGCCAAGAATCAAATCAATGATTTGGAACACAAGGAAGGTAAAAAATTCAATCAGAACAGTAAGAAGAAAAAATAATCCAGAAAAATGAGGATAAGGGTAAGTAGTCTCTGGCACAACTTCAAACATACCAACATTTGAATCATAGGGGTACCAGAAGGAGAAGAGGGAGAGTGAGAAATTTAAAACTTATTTGGAAAAATAATGACAGGAAATTTCCCTAATTTGGTGAAGGAAATAGACATACGAGTCTAGGAAGCACAGAGAATCCCAAACAAGATGGACACAAAAAGGACTATACCAAGATACATAATTAAAACACCAAAGGTTAAAGATGAAGAGAAAATCTTAAAAGCTGCAAGAGAAAAATTACCTACAAAGGAATTCTCATAAGATTGTTAGCTGACTTCTCAAAAGAAATCTTGCAGGCAAGAAGGGACTGGCAAGAAGTATTCAAAATGATGAAAAACAAGGACCTACATCCAAGATTATTCTGTCTAGCAAAGGTATCATTTAGAATGAAAGGGCAGATAAGGTCAAGTTAAAGGAGTTCATCATCACCAAATCATTATTATACAAAATGTTAAAGGGACTTATTTAAAAAAAAGAAGATCAAAACTATGAACATTACAATGGCAATAAATTCACAACTATCAGCAATTGAATCTAAAAAACAAACTAAACAAACAAGCAGAACAAAACAGAATCATAGTTATGGAGATCATTTGGATAGTTACCAGTTGTGAGGCAGAAAGGGGAGGATGGGGGAAAGTTGCAGAGATTAAGAAGTACAAGTTGGTAGGTACAGAATAGGAAATATAAGAAATGGAGAAGACAAAGAACTTACATGCATGACCCTTGGACATGAACTAAGTGGGGGGATTGTGGGAGGGAATGGGGGGTACTGGGTGGAGGGGTGCAAAGGGGGAAAATGGGAACAGCAGTAATACTGTAATCAATAAAATATATTAGAAATAATACTGTCTTATAACTTGAAATTTACTAAGTGAGCAGAAATTGAGTTTTTATCACACAGAAAAATGGTAACCATATGAAGTGATAGATGTGTTAATTAGCTTGAATGTGATAATTTCATGATATATACACATATCAAATCATTGTTCTATACATCTTAAATATATACAACTTTGTCAATTATTCATCAAAGCAGGGGGAAAGATAATATTAAAATATCCAGACTATTAGTAAATATGCTGTATAATGAGGAGCTCAACTGTATTTAAAAATCTGATTTATTAATATATTCGAATGCCAAGTGTTTCCATTAATTAACTTATGGAATAAAGTAGGAAGTAATTCAACTGTGGCCCTCTGTATGGCAATGACCTTGCCTATTCAATTTTTTCTGCCACAGAACCTAGTGATTGTGCCTGGAATACAAAACGCACACAGTATATGTTTATTGAATGAAGAACTGCAGTGTAGAAGGGTGTAGATGTGTCCATAAAAATGTATACAGTACTTACCTACCCAGGAGGAGACAGAGTCTGAACTTGAGAAAAAACTATTATGAGCACATTTAAGTCCTCTTATTTGTAGCCATTTATTGGAGAGATGATCAAACTATTTATTCATTTAAAGTGTCTTTTATTGCTATTGTATACCCAGAACCCAACCAACCCTGTCAATGTTCTTTATACCAACATGATTTGAATAATCCAAACAAATAAGAGCATTGATAACAAGGTGATGAAACCCTCCAGAAAAATTACCATACACTTCTTATTTGATTCTTCTTTATTTTAAATGTTTAATCTGGTATTATTGATACACAAAGGTTGCAAGTCTTAGATACTGTTGTTGACAATATCCTTTTGGCACTTCGTGCACGATCACCAGCAGTGATGGACCCAACACTCTGGAGTGCTGACAGCATCAGAGAGCCTGAGATAGATCTGACTCATCACCTAGTGTGTCTTGGTGTGTCTTAATCAATAAGTGATGACAAAACATAATGTCAAACTGAATTTTGCTGTGTGTACGTATAGTGAAAAACGTATTTGAATGAAGCAGTGACTATATCTATGTTCCATCTGTATAAACATCCTTGGAGTGACTGTCTGGAATAAAAGGCCAGCTTGTGTGGCACTTTTTTTTCCAAATAAATAGTAATGTTAAAGACCCACAGAGAAACATACCTTAATACACATGAGATTAAAATTAGAGAGACAAATTTCATCCTAGGACATGCATTGGGGTTTTTTTAACCACTCCGGCATGCCAAACCCTTTCCTGATGACAGGACTCATTCATTCACTTTCCTTTGGCTGCATTATTCCTCCCCACCTCTGAGTATCTTCTCCACCTTCTCACCACTCAGATCTCAGTTTAAATGTCAGCTTCAAGTAAGTTACCACTCTATCTGAAATAGCCTACTCATTTCTACTACTCTCTACATGTTGCCATGTTTATTCCTTTCAAAATACTTATTGCATTCTAAGAATATTTTCTTTATCTTTTTGTTGATTTGTAATAACACAAAAACCAAAATGTAAACTCAGTAAATGCAGAGGTCTGATCATTCTTATCCCTGTTGTATCTGTATCTCCATTGTCTGGAACAGCACCTTGTACTTAGCATAAGAGATAGGAAATTGTGGTTGTAGAGTGGGTAGAGTGGGCAAAAGAGGCAATCTGGGCATATTTAGAACACACAAAATTATAAAACATTTTTAAAACCCAGGATATAGCAAACATTACTCTCTCTAACAATTATCACAAATTTTCAAAAAACAGTTCTCAACTCCTCTAAACAAATACCACATCATTTTGAGATAATTGAAATATGTATCACTTCAGAATAATTTAAGATGAACCATTTTACACCAACACAAACAAACCTAGACATTTTTAGGTAAAGTGAATTACGTGAAACTAGGGACCATGTTTATAATATTATTTTTTATTTTTTATTTTTGATCTCTGGCAGATATCCCAATGTCTGGAATATAATATTTGATTAGTTGGAACATAACATTTCTTTAATTTGTGGAAATTATCAAGGAATTATTTAGCCAAGTATAACATAGCAACAGCCTTCACACTCTTAATGCTTCAAATGAGGACTCATTCTGGTTGGAATACTGTCCCCATGAACTGACCATTTCCCCAATAGTTTAGTAAGTAATATGTAAATTTTAAGTTTTGTTCCAGCAAAAAAAGGTATAAATCATTTTATCTGATAGTCTCTCCAGGGCTGGACTAAAGTCAAACAAGTTGGATTATAGCTCTGTGGACTTGGACTTTGCAGGGGCTCTCCCTGGGTTCCTGTATCCCATATGTCTTAGATATACTTAAGGTATCCTTTTACCCCCAAACAGCTGATGATCCATAAGTTCTAACTAATGTGGCTTCAAGTATGACTGCCTGAAATCTACCTTACAAGATTTCAAAAACGAAATAAGTAAAAGAGATAATCAAGGCCCAAAGCAGAGACAAATGATTATGGTGGTTACTTAGACTTGAGATACAAATATGGAAGGACTTAGGGACCAAGAAGGTCCACTGTGTTTCTAAAAAAGTATGTCATTTAAATGATAATTTATTTCACCCACATGTAAATTAGGCTTTGGCTTGGGAAATGGTTGGGAACTGAAAGGCTTAGAGGGACATCCAATACTTTGGATTACTCTTTCTTTTTTATTCATCTAATTGATAAATTCATACATTTTGAAAAATTAGTCAAGCCAATACTACTACTTAGTACTACCAACTGTTGCTGTTGAGTGGATTTCCTGATGTGACATCATGCCTTTAAAAGATCAAATGATTGACTCAATTATCTCTTTCCTCACCAACGAATTCTCTGCTGAAAAGAAAAAAAAGTGCTTTCACAAAAAAGCTAATGATAAGTATAGTTAGAACATGACTTCATTTTAATAATCCAGTGATATATAAACTGAATAAAAACATTTTACATTTCTTGAGAACAAGAAAAATATATACCATAAATCTATTCTAAATATCCATGGTGAGACTTACAAAACTATTTTTTTTTAGTCAAGTAAAAATATTTGATTAGTAAATATTTCAGTATATGCTGAAATATACTGAATTAGTATACTGAATTAGTATATGCTAATCAGTTGCACTTACTGATCAGCAAATAGTACTTGGCTGAAATTGTTATATTGATTATAATTCACAGCCTAATAATTGATCAGTAGTATTTGCTGATCAGCAAATAATAATTTATTGTAAACAATAAGTGATGTTTGCAAATAATTTATTGCAAACAGTAAGGTTTTATTAAGAAATATTTAATTTGGATTAATTGGGAAGGTTTCACAGTGGGCAGTGAAGATTAAGTAAACTTAGAAGACTCTATTTATTTCTATGTTTCTAATGAACTCCAAATCAAAGTTTCAAATAAATAATTTGGATGTTTGAATAGCCAGGTTAAAAAAAAAGAAATATACCTCAAGTGGGCTATTTTAATTAACTTTGTTGAAGTCGATTTCCTTACAGTAAGGGGTCCCATTTTAAATGTACTGTTGCTAAATTCTGGAAACATGCAGCACCGTCTGACCACCACTCCAGAGACACAGCAAATGTTCACTATCTACAACATTACCTTACGTTCCTTCAAACTCAGTGGCAAGACTGGGGCCATTTTAATGCCACACTGTTCACCAGGTGGACTGAAGATCAAAGTGTGCAAGGTCAAACAATATGACTTCCAGAAGATAACACAGGAAAATATTTTTACAACTTTTCAATAGGCAAGGTTTTCTTAAAACACAGAAAGCAGAAACCAGAAGGAAAAAAATGACAAATTGGACTGTTTTCAAATTAAGAACTCCAATTCATCAAAATACATCTCTAAGAGAATGAAAAGACAAGTCAGAATCTATAAGAACATATTTCTACACATATAGATTTTTGCTGCTTAATGAAAATCTTAAAGTAAAAATATATAGTGGTTTTTTTAGCTATATAAAGATATATTTTGGATCATAAAATTATAAAGTATCATATTAAACTATCAAATAAAGGTCAATATCCAATTCAATGCTTAAATATATAGTGAGCTTTGGGGAAAAAGTAGAGTGTATTCCCCTTTTGAATGGACAATGAGTCCACAAACAAGTTATTATCCTTGCCCGTAACCCCAGAGGTCTCTCCTCAGGCCATGAGTGTTTTTTGTGTGCCTGGACTTGTGATCTCCCTCTTAAGTGACTCCTTCCACCCCCACTTAAGACATTCCTCAATTTTCACCAGACCCGCCTATAGCTCCAGACTTGGCTGAGTAGTCTGGGGGTGGGCACTTCAAAACATACGTAGACATCAAAGTCAGAAACCAGTTAAATACTGGCAGATTTGAATTCAAAAACGATTGAAAAACACTAGCACAGAGTGGTGAGAGTGGTAAGAGAGTTTAATATATACTATAGTTAAGGCTTAATATGGTTTATATCAATAATTGTGATGCATTTATAGCAAAGATGTGAATATCCCACTAGGAAAATAGAAATAGGCATGGTAATTCACAAGATAATAAACACAGATGGCCAAAAGGCATAAGGTAGGTTGAAAATTGCTAATGAATACAAACTGCAAATTAAAATACTGCTGTATTTTTTTCTCTTTCAGATTGTCAGTCTCAGAGACTATTATTGTTTTATGTAGACAATTATGTGTGTAAGAGGTGGAATGAAATATTAATTTCTTCAGTCCAGAAGGATTATCGAGCAACATATGTATCAAAATGTGTATACTTTGGATCCCCCAAATCAGTATTCACAACCTATCTTAAGGACATTATAGAACAAATGAACAAAAACCTCTGTGCAAGGATATTCATTAGAGTATATTACATGTCAGGAAAATATTGAAATCAATTAGAAGACTCAGAGATGCAGTGCAATTTCATAATTTTCTAAGAAATAGTATATGAATGTTATATTGTTTAACACTGAAAAAGACTAGGGAAAATTTTAAAAGTTCTGAAAACTGTGTGCATGGTAAAATGCCATTTTTGTTGTATATGTGTAATTATTGAAGCCTGTCTCTGAGCACACTCAGCATTCATTCATTTACCCGTTGATGGGCTATGAAAGGGCCAAGGCTAATAGTTGTATGATGAGTCAAACAGAGCCTTCAATAGATTGGGGCTCCAGAAATCTGCAGTAACTTGGCCTTTCAAGTTATGTGGGCACTGTTGTCTCCAGATGAGATAACTTTAGAGTAGGGAGTTTTTAGAATACAAGCATCAGTAATCTCTTGGACAGGAACCCAGATGACTATAAACTTAAATTCTGCTCTGAGTTAGATATACAGTGATGCATGCTGACTTTCTACAGGGAAAATTGGGATATATCTCATGAAATTTGCCTTGGGCACCAGGGGGTTATGGAAAACTATTTCTCTGAATAACCTGCAGAAATTTCTGTCCCTGACTTGTTTTGTTTTATCTTTGTATATCTGAAATGAAGGGCGGAATTTTGGCAGTGCTGAGCTGCTAGTAAGTAGTTTAGTCTGGGAAACAAGTAGAAACAGTTTTTCATAATACACTAATGAAGACCAAAGTTGACATTTTAAAGATTGAATTCTTACTGTTTTTTTTTTCTGGTGGGCAAACATGGAAACATGAATTTATATTAGATTCTTCAGATATTCTCTCATAGACGATTATTTCAAACAGCAAGTGTTATTAGAATGGACCAGTGCCTTTGTATGACTATGTTAACAATATTTATTCTTTAGGAAATTTAACGCTAATAACCTGATATTGTTAGGCCTCACCAAATTGTAAGTTAGAACAAATTGGTCACATTAATAGGAATTCCCCAAATTTCTATGTCCATATATGATCTCAGCACCTGTTTCTTCTTGAATTTCCACCTAGAATTTTAGAAAGTTCCTGTCACATCATAGCAGATTTGGGGGGAACAAGGGATTGTTTATTATTGTAGCACAATTGAAACTATCCTGATTGTTACAATACATCTTAAAATCAGTCAGACCCAGATTCAAGTTCTACAAAGACCATGACAAATGTGATCTTGAAAGTATTTATTCATTCTTTCTAAACCTCAATTTTTTATGTTCAATAAAGAGATAAAAAATATCTATTTATAGATCATCCTGGGAGAGAATTAGGGGTTAACATATACCAAATAACTATTAAATAAGATATCCTCACCAAATGCTAATATCCTTCCCTTTACTAATTAAAACATATATCCATATGCATGTATGCATGGTGTATATGGGTGACACAATGGCAGATTCATTGATGACAGCAGAGATGTGGGAAAGGCAGACTGGCTCCAGGTAGTGCCATCTGAAAGTTTTGGAAGAATTAGAGTGTTCTTAATTAGAATGTTACTCTTCCAGTGTCCAAGAAACTAAAGAAAACCAATTTAAGCATCTCCTAATGAAAATATAAAGTGGATATTCAGAGAATGGTAGCATATTTAGGTTCGAGTTATAGCCGTTTTTCCTCTAATATTGTTATTGGCAGGATCACTGCATTTACTTAATTTATTTGAATAGAATAACACACTCTCTTATAGATACAAAAAGGACTGATATGTAAATGCATTTTTTTAAGATTGGCTAGGTATGAAGAGGTAAAGGAAAGAGATAACAGTGTGAACCATGGCTGAGTGGAGACCGACACAAATTTGTAGACCGCTCTCCCTGGAGAAAGCTAGGGTCTGTTTAATTTTGAATTTGGACTAGACTGTGACATTAGACCTTAGAGTAGGACATAAGTAATTATATGCCAAATTGAGTCCTAACCTTTAAGAGGAAGGGAAGTTTCTGCTTTCTGTCACTTGGAGCTCTGATCACCAGATGAGAAGTCCAGTTACTCTACTGTAGAGGCCAGGTAGAGACACCTTGGAGCTACAATGAGAGTGAGAGGGCCACTGTGAGCCTAGTCTTCCAGCTGTCCCCACTGCTGCATCACATGTGCACATAATAAAGCCCTTTCAGCCCTTAATCCCCAGGAATTTCAGTTACTCCAATTCACAGAACATGAGTCAGAAACAGATGACCCAGCCAAGCTATTCTTTTTTTTGAGTATATTCATTTTATTTTTAGAGAGGAGAAGAGAAGGAGAAAAACAGACAGAAACATCAATGTGTGGTTGCCTCTCAAGTGTCCCCCACTGGGGACCTGGCCCACAGCCCAGGCATATGCCCTAGACTGGGAATTGAACCTGCGACCCTTTGATTCACAGGCGGGTGCTCAATCCACTGAGCCACACAAGCCAGGACCCAGCCAAACTTTTCTTAATATAATTATGAACAACCTAAGATAATATTCTAAACCAGTCAAGTTTGGGATAGTTTGTTATAAAGCAGTAGATGCCCAAAACATGCTTTTCAGATATGAAATAATTTTAAAATTATATTTTTAAATAAAACTCTTGTTATCCACATTCTGTCTTTATTATTCTTTGCTCCTGGTAACTGAGGTACATACACCTGCCATACTCTTACTGTATCCCTCAAGTAATTTTACTCTATTGAGTTCTTTTCTAGTAGACAAAAGGAGAAATGTAAGTGTAGTATAAAAATAGAAATTCTAGAAATTATAAATGTAATTATATTTAATCGTGCCACTAGAAGCTTAAGTAATTTAAAGTTAACTGAAAAGCACATGTAAGCATTCTGATTGGAATTATGTCATATTCAAAATAATTCTTAGATACCTATTATAAAGAGATAGAATAAATTATGAAATATTTCTAACAAATACTTTGTTCCTGATAATTATGTGAAAGGGAAAAATCAGGATGCAATTAGAATCCTATGTAATTTAAAATCTGTGAACATAATTCAACTCAAACTAACATGATCATTTAAATTATTCATACATGATTACTTTCTTCACAGTTAATCACTCTGCTGGATTTTTCAAAATGGTCAGAACTCTTAAGATGTTCCTCATATTAAAAATTTCAAATCTTAGGATTTTTCTAGACTAAGGAGGAAGACTCTAATACAAAGCAGTCTCTCACCTTTAAAAGGAAGAATGATGCCCTGGGGCATATCTTTTCTCTTTAAGATCAGGGAGTTAAAAACCATTCATTTAAGTCTTTCTTTTCCATTTGAAATAAAGTTTTGGTTGTTCAATCAACTCTAGTTTTGAGTTTTTAAATATTCCAAGTCAATTTTATATTTAAGCTTAAGTTATTTCTAAAAAGTACCATTGGTTTACATGAAAAAAAAATTTTAAGTAGTCATACTCTAAATATCTATTTTAACATAAAGAGAACAATAGCCCAGGGAATGTGGAAAGCACTCCAGCAATTATAAAGATGCAAATTAATTAAACTCAAGGTACTTGTACAGTCACCAGTTACTGATTTTCAAATTATAATTAGTATGCATTTAATTTTTGAATATCAAATCATGCTAATTATAAAATTAAACACAATCTGAAGGATAAAATTGTCATTTCCTTTTCTAAGCACTCTTTTCCAAAGATAAGAAATGACATTTCATTCTTATATATTTTTGTTAACTATGTACTAACAACACAGATATAGTGACTTATAATATAATCTTTGGCTAAGTAATACATAAACTTAAAGTATCTTAGCATAGTTTACTAGTTTCTGTTATAGTAACTTCCTAATTTCTTTTGCTATCTTACATTGCATGAGGGCTACTGGATGAAAGAATAAACAGCTAGCAGCACCTTCTCTTCATATGCCTTTGTTTTTAAACAGACTGTTATAATTTAAACTATTTTTTACTTTGTTTTTATTACCTAGTGGGAGGAAAAGTACCTTTACAAGTATACTTAGTTTATGTGGTTATAAGCAGTATTACGTTGTATGAGAAAAATCCATAAATCAACATTTTATACAAATAAATGGAGGTAAAATTATTAGTAATTTTCATAAAAAGTTGTGACACATAGGAAAAAAACAAAGGAAAATCAGGAGAGGATGGGAGAGGAATAGTGAGAAGAAGAAGGAAGAGAAGAGGAGGAAGAAGAGGAAGAGAAAAGGAAAAAAGAGGGGGGAAGAGAGGAGGTACAAAAAGATAGAGGTGAGCAAAGAGAGGAGAGGGTGAGAAATGGAGGTGAGTAACAGTGGTAGAAGAAATACACAAAACAGAAAAAATTTATTTTGACTAATCAAACCTCAAATCATTCGTTTCTTTAAAATACAGTTGCATAAAATCTGTATTACAGAGCCTGTCTTCTACAGACTTTACAAAAGCCTTTCCTTAGTCAACCTAACCGCCTGCTTTGGTTATCACCCCTCTCTAAATAGTCCTGTACCGCATTTTCTTTTTCAGGCCC
Source organism: Phyllostomus discolor (assembly GCF_004126475.2). NCBI lineage: Eukaryota > Metazoa > Chordata > Mammalia > Chiroptera > Phyllostomidae > Phyllostomus > Phyllostomus discolor. The sequence continues at coordinate 136,987,569 of NC_040907.2, forward strand.
AAGCACAACAGCTTTGAAGAAATGTCCATGCAAAAGAGAAGAAAACTACGACCAAAGCCAGAATTATCTTTAGGATACAGGAGATAGATAATCTTTCTAAATATTAACATAATACTTTCTGTTACATAAAACTTTCCCTTGTTTAAACTTTTATTACTTCTCAAGAGACTCCTTTTATTTATGGCTTTATATTTCTGATAGCTTGCCTATTTTTAGGGGTACAGAGGATTTTTCCAACACCATTTCTCACATTATTTTCAAGAAAAAAAATCATTGTTATTAATCCTGGCCAGTGTGGCTCAGTGGATTAAGCACTGGACCACAAACCTAAAACTCGCAGCCTGGATTCCCTGCCAGGGCACATGCTTGGGATGCAGGCCAGGTCCTCAGTTGGAGGTGCAACAGATTGATGTTTCTCTTTCACAATGATGGTTCTCTCCCTTTCTTCTTCTCTCTCTAAAAATAAATAAGTAAATGCAATGTAAATATGTAAGCAAAAACATTGTCATTAAAAGCATAAAAGCTATTAGTGATGTACATCTCTCTCCTCTCTCTCTCTCTCTGTATGTTTAAGGGGTTAAATATTCAGCACACTATCACTAAAACAATAATGCCAAAATAAGTTTAAATTTAAGAACATTTCCTTTAGGTAAATGTGCTTTTTTTCTCATTGCTTGATATTAAGGCATATTTAATAGTTGTGTCTAAATAAGACCACAGAGTTGCATCTAAATAAAACCTAAGGACTTATCACTTGAAATACAAGCCAAATATCCACAAAACTAAAACAAGAGATTATGACTGTGTCATCCGGACACTGAGGGTATATGATGCTTCATAAATCATACAAATGTGTTGCCAGTGTCTGTTCATGGTATCTGTGTGGTTGAAAAAACTGGATTATTTTATGCAAATATTTATATGATATCAGATAAATGAGTCTAGGGTAGTAAAACGTGGTTATTAGGGCCTTTGATTTGTTCAGGGTTAGTGTGGCAGAGGGAACATGTATTCTCTATGTGTCATACTGAAGTGTAAAACTCAGCCTGCTTTCAAAGATTACAAGGTATAGAAATTATCTCCAAAGGAGGGGAATTCATGCCCAGCATTGGAACAATACCATGGAATAAACTAATTGGGGGGGGTGGGAACTCTATTCATTATGACCTAAAAGCATGTATAGTCTTATTTCCCTCTGAACCAGTAGGTTTTAATCATTTATTTGCTATTATTAGACAAATGTCTGTGAAACCCATGATGACAGCAACTTTATAGCAGCAAGAACACTTGGGAGCAGTTTTGGAAAAAATGAGGAGCCAGTGAAGATAATTTCCCATCATTCTAATAAATGTAGCTCTTGGTGATCTAGTCTCTGTTTTCTTCCGTGGTGATCAGGAACATAGTTTAGATCAAATCATAATTGGCCAAGTTGAAGTGGAGAATGATGGAGCAAAGCAGGTGAAAAAGCAGCAAAGAGGACTTTGTGATTATCAAGATCCATTATGCTGATGACTCTTAATTAGGACAGAAGCATAGAAATTTATGTTGAGTGGACAATTAAGATGATATAGACACTAATAAGAAGGCTTAAGGTTGCTGCCTATAGATTTAAAACTGTAGTAGAATCGAGTAGATTCTACCAGGAGAAGGAAATGTAGGCAGAGAAGCAGGTTTGGAGAAATGACCACAGGAGGAGTTCTGTTTTAGACATATTGCAATTAACATTCCCGTGGAACACTCAGAACCCAGGCCATCGGCAAAGGAGAGACATAAGTGGATTAGCATATATAACATCATTTGCCAAATGTGTGAAGCAATACATTTTGTAAAAGCAAAAAGTGATTTTGTTTCAGTTTGCTGATCATTAGGGGGAGCCCCAGCACTTTTAATGCTTGTTTAGTTTATATCTAGATCAGAAATCTTGTCACTGTTTCAGGGGAAAAATGTTCTTTTATGTACAAAGTTAGCATTTTATAAGAATTGGCTGAACAGCAGTGACTCAAATGTGCTTGCAGTGTTTGTAAGATAGGCTCAAAGTGTGCTTTTCAAACACCAGTTGCCTGTATTTCTTTTTGCTAGAGTATATAATGGCAAGTAGATGTCTTGACAATATGAAATACACTGCATTTCTCTTGAAATGCCATGTGCCCTCTTAAAATATAGATCAAAGAATAAAAAATATCTCCAATGTCATCATCTCTCTACCTACTCCAGTATGAAAAAGAAACATCTCAGGTTAAAAAAAAAGGAAGTATCTGCCCATTGTCCTCTTCACTGCTTTGGCTTAGAATTGTTTAGATCTAAGAGCAGCATGAAATGCTTACCAATCCCTCTTTTATCCTGATATCCAAGCCATAGTTTTGACATGATTTACTACCCCTTCGGTTACTAAAATTCTGTAACAGCATGTGCTATAGTGATTTGAAGCTTGAGCCTTTTATTATAAATTATCTGTAGGCAAAAATATCAGTTTCCACCTGAATATCTGCCAGTTCCCTATAACACAATTGTGCATTGGGGGATGCACAGGCTACTGCATAGTTCTCTACACTTTTAATGATCCCTTTGATATGCTGGTGATCAAATCTAATGAGTACGACCAAAGTCTTGGACAGTTGCCAAACAGTATATGCTAGAAAAAACTGTGAATGGAAAGTCATCTTGGCACAGTGAGTCCAGACAGCGTGCAAGAAGACAGCTAAAAAACTTATAGAGATATACATGCAGTTAAGTAATACAGAGGGTGCACCCACGTCCAATCTCTGCTTTTGTTATCATCTGTCAAGAGACAGTTAGAAAGGAGATTTGGAGTAAACAGGGCCAAGGTGAGACTTTGATTAGTCGTTTCAGAGAAGAAAGTCCAGGGGAAAAGTGTGTGTCAGCAACTTTACAAGCTTTGTTAGATCCGAGATGCACAGCCAGATTATGACTGCTGTTTCGGTCATGGCAATCAGTTGCCTCCTGCCTATTTTCAGAGTTTTTTTTTTGTTCGTAAGTAGATGTATCCATTTGCTAGGGCTGCCCTAACAAAATACTATGGCCTGTGTAGCTTAAACACAGAAATTTATTTTCTCACAGTCCTGGAGGCTGGAAGTTCAAGATCAGGGTGTCATCAGTTTTTATTTCCCCTGAGGACTCTCTCCTTGGCTTACAGTTGGTTACCTTTTTCCTGTGTCCCCATATGGCTTTTTCTCTATGCACGCACATTCCTGGTGTCTCATTTATCCAAATTTCTTCTTCTTATAAGGATGCCATTCAGAATGAATTATAGCCCAATAATATGTTCTAATCTTACCTTAGTTACCTCTTTAACGACCCTATCTCCAAATACAGTCACATTCTAAGGCAGTGGGTGTGATGGCTTCCACACGTGAAGTTTTGTGGGGCACAGGTAGGTCTATGCCAGTAGACGAGGCTGGCCTGGACACAGCAGGGAGGAGGAAAGCTCACCTCCTTTCCAGACATCGAAGCAAATGGTGGCAAAAGTTTCATGATTCAAAAGTATTAAATACTCTGAGAAAGCTGTTTTAATTGTAACTATTAAAATATTTTTCTTATAAATATTTACATGTTTATTTTGAAAATGGAATTATAGAAAGCATAAGAAATAGGCTATTTTTAACTTTGTTTTAGCAACCTTGGTTTTTCTTTGTATGCAAACATGATTTCAGCATAAAGACACTGAAGAAAGGGGCGTCTAGCCAAGACAGGGGAGATTGAGTAAACTGAGACAATGAACTGACTATATCTACATGATTATAAAATGGAAATTTAACTGAAAATAATTTTAACTTTTTAATTATAGTTTGGCTTATGCACTCTTAATAAATATTGACTATATAAAGGGGTCATATAATTTATTAAGATTCATGCTAATCTCTCCTGTGGACTTTCCGTATTTATTTGTAAATGTATTTATATGCTTATCATTAGGTCAGAAAGCAGCATAGGATATTGGACCACAATTTAGGAGCATTGAATTTATCTGTAGCTAATCTTTGCAGACTCTGTGCAAGGTTTTTAGCCTCTTTCATTCTGAATTTTATTGGCCAAAGAGGTTTTATTGTATAAAAAGTTTTGAAAACACACAGTGATTCACAAATACAACATTAGTAGTACCATTACAAGCATTCCATTTTTATAAGAACAAGTTCCATTTACCTTATTGCATTTTCCTATTATTAGTTGAAACAAATATTTTTAATGTTTAAGCTATATATTTTCATTGCCAATATTACAGTTAAATTTTGTGTGATTCAATGAATAAATACTACAAAGAAACTGTTTTAGCACTTAATTCTCAGTATTTTTTGATGCCATGGTTTATCTTAAAATGCAATTTGTGAAATCTCAACTGCATATAGTATCCTTGAATAACTTTTTAAATTACCTATTTTGAGCGTTTCAGTATTTGAAAAGAGGACTGAGGTTCTGGAGTTACATTTAGGCAAATTCCATATGAATAAGATCTATATTACATCACAAGCTTGTACTTTATTGAGTACTTGGTCATCACATACTAACATTAATTCTTTTTTTCCTATCCTCACCCAAGGACATTTTTGCATTGCTTTTAGAGAGAGGAAGGGAGATAGAAAGGGAGAGAGAGAAACATGGATGTGAGAAACATGGATCTGTTGCTTCTTTGACATGCCCCAACAGGGAATTGAACCCACAATCTAGGTATGCATGCTGATCAGGAATCAAGCCTGCAATCTATTGGGTATGGGATGACACTACAGCCATTTGTGAGCCACACTGGCCCGAGCTTAGCATTAATTTTTTATATAATTCTTTTCTACCTTGTATGTGCTGGCTTTTCATAGATTCCTGACAGATACCTAAACACTGATGGCCAAGTCAAAGATCTCATGATATTTCTTAGGTTACATTATTTTTCAATGTTTTTTAATTAGCTTTGCAGACAGATTACAGCATGAACAAATCTATAGTATAAATAAATTAGTATAGTGTAAGTATAAATATAGTATAGTATAAGTATAGTATAGTATAGTATAAGTATAGTATAAATATAGTATAGTAACTGACAGGCTGAATGCAGAGCAAGTGTAAATTTTTCTATTCTGTTAATAAGAAATGCATTCCAGCTATGCAAGATTTTGGTCCAGGTTTTGTGATAAAACTTTCTTCCATTGCTGTTACAATCATTAAAGCTATTACTAGTTACTGGGATTATGAGTAGATGACAGACATGTGAGTCTTAACAAGATCCTGTATATTTATAAAACCGTAAGAGAAATAATTCCCACACAGTTTTTAAATACTTCCTAAGTGCCTGGTATATGCCAGGGATTATGGCAGCCCATGGCTATACTATGTTAAGAAAGAAGAAACAGTCTCTTCTGTCACAGGGTTTAGAGTCTAGAGAGATTAACAAATAATAACTCAGCACACATCAAGCTGGTGAAACATTTGATATATGGTATAAAGGGAATAAACAGGATGCTGTCTCATATCCGCAAAACTGCAAAAATATCTACAGTTCTTTATCCTTTCTGTTTCAACACCCTTTATAATGTGACACTGTCATTTCTCTCATCAAGAGCTGGACTCTATTTTACTTCCCCTTGATTCTGGGCTGCACTATGGCTTGATCCGGCCAATGGACTGTGGTAGACAGTGTGCCTCAGTGTGCCTCCTTTGAGAGAGGGCCTCAAGTAGCATAGAGTGTCTCTCTCTCTCTCTCTCTCTCCCTCTCTCTCTCTCTCACACACACACACACACACACACAGAACTTTGCCTTTTCACCAGGCGAACAGTTGGCCTACTCTGCTAAAATGTGAGAAATCACACAGATCTGAGGCCAGTCTTCCTAGCTCCTAATGATATACAGTTGAATGGGCTGAATGAAAACTCCAGTCAAAGGGTAGGAGCTCTCCTTCTTTCTTTCCGCTGCATGGTATTCTATCGTGTAAATGTACCATATGTTTTGATCCATTCATTTACTGATGTCATTTAGGTTGCTTCCAGCACTTGGCTACTATAAATTGTGCTGCTATGAAAATTGGGGTGCATGGGTTCTTTTGGATTAGTGTTTCAGCATTCTTAGGATATAATCCTATCTGTGGAATTGCCAGGTCAAAAGACAGTTCCATTTTTCGTTTTCTGAGGAAATTCCATACTGTTTTCCACAGTGGCTGCACCAGTCTGCAATCCTACCAACAGTGTACTAGGGTTCCCTTTTTGGCCACAACCTCTCCAACACTTGTTTGTTGCTTTGTTTATGATGGCTATTTTGACAGGTGTGAAGTGGTATCTCATTGTGGTTTTAATTTGTATCTATCTGATGGCTAGTGATGCTGAGTATCTTTTCATTTGTCTCTGGACCCTTTGTATGTCCTGCTTGGAGAAGTGTCTGTTCAAGTCCTTTGCCCATTTTTTAATTGGATTTTTTGTCTTCCTGGAGTGGAGTCACGTGAGTTCTTTAAATATTTTGGAGATCAAACCCTTATTGGAGGTATCACTGGCAAATATGTTTCCCAAACAGTTGGTTCTCTTTTCATTTTAATGCTGTTTTCTTTAGTGGTGCAGGAGCTTTTTATTTTGATGAGATCCCATTTGTTTATTCTTTCCTTTATGTCCTTTGCTCTAGGGGACATATCAGTGACAATACTGCTGCATGAGATATCTGAGACTTTGCTGCCTATGTTCTCCTGAAGGACTTTTATGGTGTCACAACTTATATTTAAATCTTTTATCCACCCTGAGTTTATTTTTGTGTATGGTATAAATTGGTGATCAAATTTCATTTTTTTTTCTTTTGCATGCAGCTGTCCAGATCTCCAAACACCATTTGTTGAGGAGGCTATTTTTACTCTATTTTATGCTGCTGCCCCCTTTGTCAAATATTAACTGACCTTAGAGACGGGTTTATTTCTGCCTTTTGTGACAGCATGGATGGAACTGGAGAGCATTATGCTAAGTGAAACAAGCTAGGAGGTGAAAGACAAATACCATTTGATCTCACCTATAAGTGGAACCTAATCAACAAAACAAACAAACGAGCAGAATATAACCAGAGACATTGAAATTAAGAACAAATGGACAGTAACCAGAGGGGAGATGGGAGGGGATAATGGGGGAAAAGGGTGAAGGGTTTTCAGGAACAACTATAAAGGACACATGGACAAAACCAAGGGGGGTAGAATCAAGGGAGGGAGGTGGGGAGGGCTGGGGTTGGGGAGAGAGGTGGGAGGAAAAGGGAGACAACTGTACTTGAACAACAGTAAAACTTAAAGCAAGCAAGCAAGCAAGCAAGAAAGAAAGATAGTTCCAATCAAGACCAAGGGAACTGCCCTGGCCAGTGTGGCTCAGTTGGTTGGAGCATCATTCTGTGACAAATAGGTTGTGGGCTTGATTTCTGGTCAGGACACATGCCTCAGTTAGGGGTCCAGTCCCTGGAGGTCAGGGTGTATATGAGAGGAAAATAATCGATGTTTGCTCTCACATTGATATCTTCCTCCCTCGTTCCCTCTCCTTCTCTCTCTAAAAACAATGAAAAACTGTCCTCAGATAAGGACAAAAAAAAAAAGACCAAGAGAACTGCCTAGTTCAGTCCAACCAAAGTTGGTGACTGAAAAAATAATGAGCCACAGAACAGTTATTATTTTAAACATATAATTGAGGTGAGTAATTGTAGGGGACCAGTTTGTTTCAGTCTGGCAAATGTGACTCAGCTCTGTATGGAAAACCTACAGAAGCGAAGTGGTGGGCAGGAGTCAGACCTTCAAACTAGTTTTCCTGTGGGAATCAGGCCTAGAAAATGCATACTGATTGTTATGGCTTGCTCTTGCTAAAACTCAATCACCCTGGTCTAAAACAACAAATGTGTATTATCTATCTTCAAGGTAATGTCCAAAGCATGTGTGAATTCACCCAAGGACAGAGCTAATCAGCTCGCTGCCATTCCCCTCTGCATGTTATTTTCATTTCCTTGATTGTACCTAAAATGTAGACAACAACATTCTATGTAATAGATAATAAATCTTTCTCTGATGTAAGCCCCAAGAAAAACAATAAAAGCCTGTCTAGGCAAGGGTTGGGGCGCTCTCCTTTTTGAGACATTGGCAAAGGCACTCATAGGCTCTCTCTCCCCTTGAGAGAGTGGCGGTGCCATTCCCTTTTTCTCCACAGGATTGCTGTCACCTGTGCATTTATTTTCTCATTCAGCCACAACAAGGTGGAATTCTGCTGGCCGGAGTCCACCACAGGTAATATTAGATAATTGTAGCTGATCCAGTTAAATAGAAGGTGTGTTAAGAAAAGCATTAGAAGATGAAAATTAAGCTGAGATCTGGAGGATGATAGAATTAGTGTGTCAAGAGTGGTTGAAAGAACACTCCAAGCAGAGGGAACTGTATGTTCCCTCTTTTGGTTAAGTTAGGCTGACACATTATACAAACTCAAGGTAGGAAGGATGATGTGGATGAAATATATTGAACAAAAAGAAGAAAGGGATGAGGCAAAAAGGGAGATGTAAACAAGAGCCTTATTATGCAAGGATTTGTAGGTCATGAAGTTTTATCCCCAAGGGCAGGAAAAACTAGTAAATCTTTTAAGCAGGGAAGTAATACAATTTAATTTATATTTTAGAAAAATTAGTGTGACAAAGACCAGATAAAAGGCTATTATAGTAGTCTGGAAAAGAGACAGTCATCAATTATAACTACCCCTTATTTTCTTCCCCTTAGTAGACATGGGAATTGTCTGGAGTTTCTTCAACTTATTTCTTGTGCTAAACTCAGTCTATCTACATCTAGGGCCGTTCCTAAATATATTTGTGATATTTTACATATTCTCATATGCCTATGTATCTATTAACAAGGATGCTGGTGGGGGCTGCAAAAGCCTTTGTAAACACAAACTTGCACATTTAGTTATATGAAACTTTACATTGTTAAACAGCAAGAAAACGTGTTTCTTGACTTTCCGTTTTTTTTATTTTAAATGTCTTCCCACCTGACCTTTACTTTATTCTTTTATGGATCTGATTTCCAATTTCATTTTAGTTTATTTTTTTATTGTTCATTTATAGTTTTACCAATATTTCACTCATTGCTCTACCCTGCCCCGCCCACCCTGCCCCCTCTGTCAATCAGTCCCCATCCTGTTGTCCATTGCCCTGGGTCCTTTACACATGTTCCTTGATGACCCTTTCCCTTCTTTCCTTGTTACCTCTCTCCCTTCACCTCGCTGGTCACAGTCAGTTTGTTCCTTATTTCCATGTTTTGGTTTTATTTTGCTCACTTGTTTGTCTTGTTCATTAGATTCCACTTACAGGTGAGATCATAGGGTATTTGTCTTTCACCACCTGGCTCATTTCACTTAGTGTAATGCTCTCCAGTTCCATCCATGCTTTCATGAAGGGTAGGAGTTCCTTCTTTCTTTCTGCTGTGTAGTATTCCATTGTGTAAATGTAGCATAGTTTTTCGATCCATTTATTTACTGGCAGGCACTCAGGCTATTTCCAGCTCTTAGTTATTGTAAATAATGCTGCTATGAACATTGGGGCACATAGTTTCTTTTGGATTGGTGTGTCAGGATTCTTAGGGTATAATCCCAGTAGTGGGATCATTGGATCGAAAGGCAGTTTCACTTTTGGTTTTCTGAGGAAATTCCATACTGTTTTCCATAGTGGCTGCACCAGTCTGCATTCCCACCAACAGTGCACTACAGTTCTCATTTCCCCACAACTTTGGGAAGTTTGTATTTCTCCACTTGTCATTTGTTGACTTGTTAATGATGGCTTTTCTGACCAGTGTGAAGTGGTATCTCATTGTGGGTTTAATTTGCATCTCTCTGATGGCAATTGATGCTAAGCATCCTTTCATATGTCTCTGGTCCCTCTGTATGTCCTCTTTAGAGAACTGTCTGTTGAGGTGCTTTGTCCATTTTTTAATTGGGTTGTTTGTCTTCCTGGTGTGGAGTCATGTGAATTCTTTGTATATTTTGGAGATCAAACTCTTGTCTGAGAGATCATCACTGGAAAATCTGTTTTCCCATATGGTTGGTTCCCTTTTTATTTTGATGCTTTCTTCAGCCATGCAGAAGAAGCTTTTTAATTTGATGTAGTCCCATTTATTTATTCTTTCCTTTATATCCAATTTTATTTGAACATCAAAATTTTCCAAAAAATTTTTAATTCCCTCACATTTTTAATGATAATTCAAGAAAAGGAAAACAACCAACTGGGATACTAATAAAATCCTTTTCCCTTTTGTTAAAAAAATAAAATACCTTTTCTGGTTTTCCATGCAACCTGAATTAACATGCTCTGTCATTCACTGCTTTCTATTTATTGCTTCTTGACTTATGTAAATTGCCTTATTCTTCATTTTCCCAGTATTTTATCAAGACCATGTATATATATGTATATATGTGTATATGTATAATACACATGCATGTATATGTGTGATATTCATGCATGTATATCACATTGATGGCTGCTGAGCTCCTAACTGATCAGTGGTTGCTGAAGGTTGGGTAGCTGTGGCCATTTTCTAAATTAAAGGAACAATGAAATTTGATGCATCAATTGATTCTTCTTTTCATGAATGGTTTTTCTAGAGTATGTGATGCTGTTTGATAGCATTTAACTCCCAGTAGAACTTCTGGGAGTTAACAACATTAAAGTTCATCACCTTAAACCCTGCCACTGCTGGATCAACTAAGTTTTGTGGTGGTCTAAATCCTTTGTTGTCACTTCAACAATCTTGGCAGCACCGTCACCAGGAGCTTTTCAGTTCACTTTGTGCAGAATGATCAAAGGAATCACTACTTATGGCAGCTGTAGACATAAAAATGTATCTTTTAAATAACAAAATGACAAAATTACAAAATGTATTTTTTAAATGGCAAAGAGTAAATCAAGTTTACTCTTTGATGTAAGCAGGGGTGTCAAACTCATTTTCACTATGGGCCACATCAGCCTGGTGGTTGCCTTCAAAGGGCTTAATATAATTTTAGGACTGTATAAATGTAACTACTCCTTAACTAGGGGCAAGAAGCTTGGTGCTGCTGCCGGTGATGGGGCAGATAAAACAAGGTGGAGGGCTGGATTCAGCCTGCGGGCCTGGTGTTTGCCACCTGTGGCTTAAGAGAATGTTGTTTCTGGTTTGGCCTTCTAGCCAAACTACTAAAACTTTCTTCATACCAGCAGTGAAGTTGTTTTGCTTTCTTAGCTTTCATGTATTCACTGGATTAGCAATTTTAATTTCCTTTAAGAACTTTGCCTTTGCCTTCACAATTTGTGTAAATGTTTGGCACACATGCCTTTATTTTTGGCCTGTCCTGGCTTTCACAACCTGACTTGATTGCCAAACTTAATCATTTCTGGCTTTTGACTTAGAGTGAGGAACATGTGACTTTTCCTTTCACTTGAACACTTAGAGGCCATTGTAGCTTATTAATTGGTCTAATTTCAGTACTGTTGTAGCTCAGTGAATAGGGAGGCCCAAGGAGAGGGATAGAGAAAGGGAACAATTGGTTAAGTGGCTCTGTATTTACAGGGGCATGGTTCATGGCATCCTGAAACAATTACAATAGTATCATCAAAGATCACTGATCATAGATCACAATAAAAGTATAATGCAATTAAAATGTTTGAAATATTGTGAGAATTATCAAAATGTGACACAGAGATACAAAGTGAGCAAATGTTTTTGGAAAAATAGTGCCAATAGACTTGCTTGAAGTAGGGTTGCCACAACTTTCAATTTGTAGAAAACTCAGTATCTGTGAAGGGCAATAAAGCAAAGAGCAATACAATGAGGTATGCCTGTGTTGTTTATGAAATATATAAATATGTATTTAGCTGTAAAATATATATACATGCAATTAATCATACAAATGATTATAAATTATGGTAAGTACTATAAATAGAGTTCCACCCTGGATATAAACAGGGAGGAACCAACTCTACATAGGATCATCAGAGAAAGGTGCTACTTAAGTTATTGCTGGAAGCTATTGACATGATTTATGCAAATGCATGCCATGATTACTGTTGTATATTTTACAGTTCATTCTGCTTTCTTGGAGACATTGGGTAGGTGTGAAGGAAAACTAGAAAATGTTAACTATATTTTTAGAAGCCATCATAATTACCCATTGACAAAATGATGATGACCGAGAAATGTGGAGATATAAAAAAGAAATTTGGAGTGTTTCAGAGTTAAGACATTAAAATAATCACCAAATAGTTCTTTTCTCTGGCTGCTCCATACATTTGAAATTCTTTAAATGCTATTCTGTAAGTTAAAAAATATAATAAATAAAATTTACTAAGTTACAGCACTGGTTAAGAGCAAAATGTGTAATAAATTGGTGTATACTTGCTAGAAAACTTTAGTAAAATATGCAATCAGAGCTAATAATTTAGGTAGTTGAACCCCATGAGGTCAAATAACACTGACATTTGGTCACGAGATCGAATAATACTGACATTTGAATTCTAATGCTTTACGCAGGTACAGCAACTATTTCAATTGAAACTCCCACCTCGAACTCTTCGTCTTGCCTGTCATTTTCTTTCAGTCCGCTGCATCTTTGTGTTTGTAGTGGTTATATCAGAAGCATTTTTCTATTTCTGATTATCTGTTAGACACATACAGATAATACTATATTATCCCGAGAGAACAACAGTTCATGCTGGCCTATTGAGCTTGAAATTCTCTTAGAGGGAACACAGGAAAATGGAAGAATAGATGATATTTTCACCAGAACAGTAAATCAGCTTCCTTTCTCAGGCTCGGTTTGTGGTCCCTTTATACTCTTTGTCCTTTACTTGCATCTTTATTCTATGGTGGGCAAGAGGAATAAAGATAACAGCAAGATCAAAGTTATTTTGGAAAAGAAATATAACTGTGCCATCTCAGATTAGTGGAGTGTTTTTGTCTCTTAAACATAGGTGTCAAACCAAATACAATAAACCACTTTTTATCGTCACACTACTGATAGAATAAGTGTCTGCTTCTGTTTCTATTTAAAAACCATGGTAACCCAAGGAGAAAAATCTAAGAAATTACCGTTGTGAAAAAATTGATTTCTTTTCTCTCCAAAGCCAAATCCTAAAGGAGAGTTTCTTTTCTACATCTCTTGTAACATGAATAAATGGGCTGAGTGATGCTGCATGAATGTTTCTTCTGAGACCAATAACTAGCTTTAAGTAAAGATTGCATTAATCCTAAGGATATAGTATATGAAATCACAATCTGAAGAGAAACTTAATGTTTATTATAAAAGTTTACTTTCCATGTTCTCATTCTAGAAAAAATAATTTTGCTTGACTAGACCTATAGAGCTTGTCAAATACCATTTTCTTCCTTTAAAATATTTAAGAGTGAGCTTACAAAATAAAGATTAAAAAATGAGACCTGGGGCATAATAGGGACAAAATAATCTATCAATGTGATGGTGAACTAGTCTCCCTATTGCAAAATCATCAGCCCCGTTGACTGCATTTACTACTTTGATATTTAAATTATCAGAGACAAGAATGTTTGGTAAGTCACTTGCCTTGCAGATCCCTCTGCTCATAAAGTATAAAAAATAAGTAAAATTTTAAAAATTCAATTGAAATGGGCAGACAGCCTACAGATAATTTTGATTCTCAATAATATTTATAACATTCATTAAGCACTGAAGAGGTTAGCATTGGAAGTATTCATTACTCCAAGCACTGACCCGCAGTTTCCAGCGGCTGCCGCTGCACGTAGGTAAACTTTGGGTAAGTTACCAGCACTTGGAGAAGGGCCTCACCTGAGCACGCGCTGCCAATGGCAGCTCACCAGATGAAACCCCACAACCAATCACCGCACGCCTCATCCCTCAGGTTTATATTTTATAGTGAAAAAGTTCAGTTTCTTGTGAGAAAGTTACCTATGGCCAGCTAAGTCCGCCACTTTCTGCTCTGTGATTGTCCATCGCCACGATCCAGGAGGACTCCGTGCTGCCCATCCACCCCCGAGCTCAGAAAGGAGGGAAGGTTTACAGAAATAGTATTCATCGGTGTTGAAACGGTATGGAGCATATAACACATACTTAACATGTTATGCAGCCTTTCCTAGAGTCATTTAGACAATAAAACATTTTTGTTTAATACACTATTTCCCCTATTCTACCTTTTATTTAAACATTTTTTATAACAGGATTCTAAACTTTTCTTTTTTTCTTTTAATCATTGTTCAAGTACAGTTTTCTCCCTTTTACTCCCATTCCAGCCCACTAAACATTTTTATAATGTGTTTTGAATCATGTGCAAGTTCACTTTATAAAATACAGATAAGATACACATGTGCTCCATTTGTTAAATGGTAGTTAAAGCATTTGGTTAGGTTTTTGTGATTTCAACTATCCCAGGGTATATTTTTTCTTCCAGGAAATATTCTTTGCATATTAATTTTTAAATTAAAATTCTATCTCAGAATCACATTTTAAATGATCTCTTAAGGTAAAATATAATGTGTCCTATAGTAGGGGTTTATTCTATAAAGCCTTTATCCAATATACAGTAATAATTTTTTAAAATAGATAGTGAAAGACTAAGCTTGGGGTCTGTTGGAATTCAACAGGTTTCTGTTTACTTCGGAAGGTGCTAAGGTTTCTCTAGAATACATATTTACAAGGATGATGCCTAGTAAACTAACTAGTCATAGTTGGTTCATCCATAGGGATGGTATCTTTGGCAATCTCTTACAGAAGTTTTTGAAGAGCCTCTTTAAACCTTCTTTGCACAATATGATATTGATGGTTTTGATAAAATGTGAGAGGCAAGCTGTGAATAAAACTTTCGTTCCAGTTTCATATTTGTGGAAACATTTTCACAGACCTAGAGGAGGCCAAAGGATTGGTGCTGGCGCTCTTGGGTAAGGGATACAGAACCAGAACAGAGCATTTCATCTTCCTTCCTATGATAGGCTGTGCTACCTGTGACAGAGATTCCACAATCTTTTCTACACAAAGATTTTCTGGGTCTTGTAGGTGCATCCACAGAATGGAACAGATGAAAAGGCCACCACAGTTTGCTGACATGGGCCATTAAGGTCAAGTAATAAATTTGTCTGTCTCTGATTTTATAAACCCTATTTCTGATTATTTGACTTTCCATTGAAACTCTACAACAGGGAAAGAATAATAATCTACATCATTTTGTAGCTGACACTTCTCATCTTGCATTAATAGGTTGGCATTCATTTGTGTGTGTGGTTCATAACCATTTCTGTCAGCATGTTCATTACTATTTTTTATTTTTTAAAGATTTTATTTATTTATTTTTTAGAGAGGAGAAGTAAGGGAGAAGTAGAGGGAGAGAAACATCAGTGTGTGCTTGCCTCTCATGCAGCCCCCACTGGGATCTGGCCAGCAAACCACGCATGTGTCCTGACTGGGAATCATACCAGTGACACTTTGGTTTGCAGGCTGGCATTCAATCCACTGAGCCACACCAACCAGGGCGAGTATGCTCATTTTTTTTAATCTAACAATAAATACATTTATGAAAACAAAAGAAATATAAACAAATACTATAGATTTTTTCCTCTCATTAATGGACAAAAGATATTCTTTTTTTTTGCTGTTAAATTTTGGCCAATATTATACCTTTCTGGTGTCCAGATGATAAGACCAAATAAGAAAAAATAAAAGTTGTATCAATTTTAGCCACTAGCCAGCAAACTTTAATGCATAATTTTATGGTGGTAATGTTGGTGGAATGATCACTCTACATATTATTCATTTATCATTTATCTCTCTCCACATGGAGAGTACAAAGTAGCAATAGAATCCAGACATTTATTTTTTTATTGAGTTGTGAAGGTACACCAGCTGACAGTGTAGATATTCCTTTCTCTTATAAGCCATGCTTTTATGCAATAAGTCTCAGAAGAAATTACTTGTCTACTTGAAATGGGCACACCTCTTGTCTACTCTCTTATAGTCCTTTCAAGTATACTTTTAAGGGATTGATGTACAGGGAAGGCCTTTCTCCAGAAACCACTGAGTTTAAGACAGAATGGAACAAGTGCCTATCTCTTTGTTCTTAGAATGTAATTGCCCCAACTCAGTTCAAAGAAAGAGAAAGGTTTGTGTAGTAGAGTATACACAAGTATCAAAATGCATAACAGAATATGACACCAAAAGCACAAGCAACAAAAGAAAAATATTATTTATTTTGTTAAAACTTTTGCTCTTCAAAGGATATTATCAACAAAGTGAAAAGACAGTCTACAGAATGGGAGAACATATTTGCAAATAAAAAATACAATTAGGAATTAATATCCAGAATATATAAGCAACTCTTTCAACTCAACAACAAAAATCAAACAGCCTAATTCATAAATAGGCAAAAGACAAATGGAATTTCTCTACAGAGGATATATGAATGGCCAAGAAGCATATGTAAAGATGCTCAATATTACTATATATTGGGGAAATTTAAATCAAAACTACAATGAGGTACCACTTTATACCCATTAGGATGTATACTGTCAACAAAAAAATAAAATAAAAAAGAACAAGTTTTGGTGAGAATCCAGAGAAATTGAGACACTGGTGAGTTGCTGGTAAGAGTGTCTGCATTCTCAAATGGTTCAGTCTCTATGGAAAATAATACGGTGGCTCATCAGAAAATTAAACATAACATCACCACGTGATCCAGTAATTCAGCTTTTAGGTGTATACCTAAAAGAACTGAAAGCAGGAACTCAAACAGATACTTGTATATCAATATGCATAGCAGCATTCTTTACAATAGTCAAAAGGTAGAAACACCCAAATGTTCACTGACTTATAAATAGGTAACCAAAATATGTTATATATATAAAACAATATGCCATTCAGCTTTAAAAAGAATGAAATTCTGTTAAATGCTATTGTAACAGGGTGCAGCCAAGAGAGGGGATCCCAAATAGGGATTTGGAATGGGGCCCAGAACTCAAGGTGTCCAGGAAATATTAGGCTGTCCTCACCCCACCCCCCACAGGTGTGGGTTGGGGGAAGGGACAAATGGAGCAGGACCATTGAGAGCTGTTTTGTATAGCAACAGCTTTGCAGCTAACCTCTGGTGTGGTCATTTAACACATCTATAACCTTTAACTGATTACATAGATATGCTAAATAGCTGTGGCCTTGCTCTGAGACAGGGGAATGGAAATAACTTCCCACCAAGACATAACAGGGGGGCAAGTCCCCTGAGTTATAGCGCCTGTGTGACAGCTTGGAGAAGACTGGCTCCATGACACGGGGCCATGCCTGCCCAGACTCACGATCGCAGCCCAGTAAAGCTGGAAGGGTATGAGAGTGCTGGCAAATGTAGCCGATGGTGAGAGGAGTCAGAAATAGGGCTGCAGAGGAAGGTTGGCGTGGGTATTTAAACCCAGACATGGTAGCCATTGGAGGGAGAATCACGTGGCTTTGGCCGAGTGGGGACCCCCGCAGCTTTAGAAGTGGGAACCACCACTCAGCTTTAGCAGAGATCTGGGTGACACAGCTGATAGTGCTGGGAACCGAGGGAGGCCTACCAGCCGAGCACAGATTACTGGGAAGAACCAGGGGCTGCATGAGCCAGGGGCTTCTATTTCTTTTCCTGAGATATAGTACCCCAGACTGGGCAAAGGGGGAAAGAAGCACTGTGTGTATTTGTGGGTGTTTTAAGAAGGACTGTGTGTATTTGTGGGTGTTTTAAGAGACTTTGGGATTTTGATGAAGACATTAGTTCACTACTTTAATTTTGTATAGCATTAAATAAACATTTCCTTTCCTTTTCACGAATCACGGACATTGAGAGATGTCTTTCCTATGAGGCAGTGGACATAATGAACCTGGTGGTTCTTTTTGGTAATAGTATATCAGCCTCCCTGTGGCTTCCCCGCCCCGATGTTCTGTAACACTATGACATGGGTAGACCTTGAAAACTTTGTGCTAAATGAAAGAAACCAGGTGCCAAAGTACAAATATTTTTTTAAATGATTTTATTTATTTTTAGAGAAGGAAGGGAGGGAGAAAGAGAGAGAGAGAAAGATCAATGTGCGGTTGCTGGGGGCCTTGGCCTGCAGCCCAGGCATGTGCCCTGACTGGGAATCAAACCTGCAACACTCAAAGTATAAATATTATATGACACATTCATAAGAGGTATGTAGAATGAGCAAATTCATACAGACATAAAGCTTAATCATAACAGAGATAACCAGAGAAGGGACAATAAGAAGTTACTGTTTAATGGATATAGAACTTGTGTCTGGAATGATAAAAAATTCTGAAAATGGATAGTGGTGTTCTCTTCATAGTATTGTGAATATACTATTTGGCAGTTAATTGAATACTTAAAATGGTAAAAATGGTAAATGTTAGTTTATATATATTTTCCACAATAAAAAAATAAAATGCATATTTTTCCATAATTAAAAATAAAATAAGCTCCATATTATTTTATATCATATTAATTTCTTTTGTCAGTGGAGACATCTACCTGCCTTGAATTTCTACAGATACATACATAGGTATTTTATTAAACAATTACATTAGGCTCCTTGATGATCCTCATTGATCAGACCTGCTTATCACTTATTTATAATTTCAGATTTCATTTTTATAGTAAGCTCTAGGAGCCAAAAGAATCTGACAGATAAAAATAAATGTCTCATAAATTAATAAATGATATGAATTTTTTCACATTCCCACAGTACTGTACAAAGTAATACTGCTTTTCTGTTGATTTTTGCTTTAAGGTATACAGATGTGTAAATTTGCTATAGAGTATATTTTGTACACCTTGTTTTTGGAGGGAGATTGTCTAAACAGAGTGGACATAATTCAATATTTTCAATGCATGTTTTCACTTTTTATTTTATTCAGATTTGAAAAAGTTGCATGGAAAACAACCAAACTGTACTTTTTATAAATTAACTCCAACTGTTTTAGAGAAATGTATATCATGTATGTTATCCCCATTAACGAAAAGTGTAAACTTGTTTTCAGATTGGAATGTATTGTATAAAGATAAGAAAGTTGGATTCTAAGACTTGTGTTGTGTCACTGACTTGGTCATAATTTTGAGTTAATATTTTAACCTGTTTGGAATTTTTTTCTCATTGGCAAATCAAGACTCATTGTACTAGATGTCTTATAAGGTCATTTACATGAATAAATATGATTGTGATTCATAAAATTTTGTTAACAAAACAGTGAGCAGGTTAGATTTGGCTACCTTCTGATTTAGATGATTGCTAATATTTTGAAGTTACTATACCATCATGTAATCAAAGAGAATATTAGGGAAATTGTTTTTATATAAAACTGAATTAGAAATAATGATAGAGTAGCACTATTGTGTTTTTCTACTTTAGATGTTGGACTAATTTTTTAAAAATTCTATGAAAAAGGACCCTATTCAATTTCTGGCGGAGCTCCTGGAAATCTATTATGCACCAAGTTTGTGTACGTAAGGAAGTATATGCTTAGCTAGGAAAATTTTTATTCAAATTGGGCAAAATGAACATCTGATTCCTATTAATTAGGAACAAATAGAATATTTTTAAGATGTGGATTTAATGGACTAAGTCTATCTGCAAACT
Source organism: Phyllostomus discolor (assembly GCF_004126475.2). Taxonomy (NCBI): domain Eukaryota; kingdom Metazoa; phylum Chordata; class Mammalia; order Chiroptera; family Phyllostomidae; genus Phyllostomus; species Phyllostomus discolor. The sequence goes on from NC_040907.2 coordinate 137,007,158, forward strand.
ATGTCTTCGACTGTTGTAGTTCTTTTCTTTGCCTAAGCCACATTTGATTACTTTAAGTAGTAAAATCAAACAGAAATATTTACCATGGGCCAGATTGTGTTAAGAGAGTCACATATATCATATCATTTAATTAACACAATAACAACAGTACAAAGTTTGTGATAATATTAATTTTGCAAATGAGGAAACTATAGTTCCGATGGTTCAGTTAATAAGTATATGTATAACCAATTTCAAAACTATGTGTGTAACTTCAAGGGCTCATCACTATTTCTCCATGAGATACATGAATCTCATTTACTATTTTACCTAGTTGATCAAATGTGAATATTGAGGAAAAAACAGAGCACTATCTAATCATGTTTTCACAACCTACACACACCCACAAAATACTAGAAATAATTCAAGTGAGTCATAAGTAAAAACCCCTTCTAGGATTTTCTTTTTTTTGGCATTTATTTATTTTTGAATTTTATTGTTGTTTAAGTACAGTGGTCTACATTTCCCACCACCTCAGCCATCCCCACACTTTCTATTAAAGCTCTGAATCTTCATTAGGTATTAGGCACCATCATTTTGATCAAGCATTGATTGGCCCTGTGGTGGTTTGCTGGATAATGAAAACCTGTATTGGCTTTTGCTTCTCTCCTTTCTCATTCTAACCACTTTCTCACGTATGCTCTCTGGGATTGCCTCCCAAATAAACTACCTGTACCTAAGTCTGTGCTTCAGGGTCCATTCTTGAGGAAAAATCAAGCTAAGACACAACTCTTTGAGGGTAGCTCTCTCTAACCACTCAATCTCCATGCTGCCTCTGATGTCCCTCCTCCCTATTCCTAAAGCAGCCAGGACTTTGTTAATAAAAACCTGAGATCAATATACACATTTCAAAGTTAACTAGAAACTGATTGCTGTCATAAGTTATTCTGCAACTACTATAATTTCATTAGTTTTTTTTTTCACCTTTTCGTCTGTCTTTGCTTTGCCTTCCCAAATAATTAGCAAAGTATGGAAGGACTGGGGCACAACTTGCATGTTTTTTATTTCTAATATTTAATACAAAGTAACTGTATATCATTAGATACTGCCTCGGTGGTGTTTCATAGTTCTCTAGGAAGCTACATATTTTTTGAGAATGAATGCACATTTTCAGCTCAGGATTAAAACAGGAAATTCCCCTTTATGGCATATGGAGAAAATTCTCCCTTGAAGTCATGTCATGACACAGAATGATGTTTGGAACAAAACATATAACCTTAAAAGAGCAGCACATATCCATTTCTACTGACAAGTACACTGAGAGACTGTTGCTATTTTGCATTGTGTTCTAGTAGGAAGAAGTGTTCTGGTAGGAAGAAGTGTTCTACTGAAGTTAATTGATTTAAAACTCAACACTTAATGTGGTAGTAGAGACATAAGTAAAGACTAAGAGCTCACTTTCTATTTTGCCCTGAAGCAGCATTCCACATGGAGGTTACGTGTAAATTAAAGAAGGAAGAAGCAAGCAGATTCCCAGTACTTTTAGCAAATAAAGGTAAGTCGTCGTGTATATCAAGCTGTCACAAATGAAAGTATGTGGAGAATGCAAAGCCTTTGCTTCATGAATTATGTACAGGAGCTGAGTGAGAACAGTAAACTCAGCTATACTGAGACAATGGCAGAGTCAGGTAGGATGATGAGGCACACAATATAATCACAGTAGATAATTCATAGACACTGGGAAAATTGCTAATATCTAAAAATAATTACTTATATATTTTGTAAACTCAGTACATTTTGTTTTTAGTTGTTTAATTTTTAAATGTTTTAGTCCCAATTTCAAATGTTCAAAACTGTTCAAGGGGTAAAAAAGAATGAAAGACAAAGCCTCATGTATTTCTGTTGTAATGTACTATGTTTGCTCTAGCTTTCAATTTTGAGAAAAGTTTTTACTGAATAAAAAGTTTTTACTGAATGAACAGTTTGTATAAAGAACAGTTAAAATCTGAAGAATTCAAAATATACTTTTATAAATGGGACATGTGTATCTATTTCTGTATCTATAGATATAGATACAGATGTGCACACTATAGATAAATTATGTTATCTATATAATTTTTCAACCCAGAAATAATTGTTTAGGCACAGTTTTGTTTAAGAGACATTGTCTTTGGGGAATTAATAAAAGTTGTACTTTAGAATTACAAATGTAAGGAGCAATTAGAAAAGCTGTCATTAGCCTTTTCTTCTACCATCACATGTATGGTAATAGTCACATGAGCAAGCATCTCCATAGGCATGATTAAATTTTGCCACACATTTTAACTAAATGTCAGTAATAACTATAACCTTCAAGATAAATAAGATTGGCTGTACGTCATCCTATTTTTCAAACTGGAGGAGACAGATGAGAAATGAGGAGAGTAAACAATTCATACACTTTCTTTTTGCTTTATTAACTTTTTTTTGCACGTGAAAAGGGCCAACATTTTGCCTCTCCAACATGTGCGTTTTGGGGTACTGATCTTAAGTATGTAAATAAGAAACAAGACCCAGAAACAACCTTTGACCCTCTTTTTTTCTGCCTCAGAGTTTAATATGGAAACACCTACATCAGGAAGGCAATCATAACATATTCACTTTAGTATTAGATAGGAAGGATCTAAGCAGGAGCTGATAGCTAGATTTCCCTCTGTGTCCCGCTGTTCCTGTGTTGTCTAGCAGGAATTTGTTTCCAGTTCTGTACTGGCTACCTGTTAATTGCTTTTTCCCCTTTCAATGTCCCAGAGCCTTGCCTCTCTCCCTTTGTCCAAAATGACATATAAACCTCAACTGTCCAATGCCTCTTTGTGGCCCTTGTGTCATTCTTATGGTGCACTGCATGTACATTGACATCATAAACTTCGGATATTTTCTCTTGTTCATCTATTAATTTGATTTTTAGCTCAGGTAGAAGAACTTAGAAGATGAGAGGAAAATTACTTTTTAGCACCCACACAGCATCCAAATTCACACCACTGTACCATGAAGCTTGTTAATACAGACAATGATTATTTGTGAGAATTAATCCACAATGAAAAGCACCATAGAATTTTCACAGTAAAAATGTGACAGCAAGGATAATTCCACACTGTACTGGCTTAACACAAAACTGCATTATAAAAAACAATATAAAAACAAATAATGTAATTTAAAAAGTGAAAAATACAGTATTTTAATAACATTTTCTCATTGATAATTAAGAAAAGAAATGGCATCTATTCTAGAAGATTGTGATAAAAGATAGTTGGGCAACTTTCAGGCTTTTAATCAAGAATAAAAGATATTTTTGTTGGTTTGTTGCAAAACAAGCCTCTGGAAATTCAGTCACAGGAGCAAAAAAACATTTAAGCAAAAGTAAGTTATAAGTTGATTGTGGTGGCCAAAAGAAGGGAAAACACATAGACCAATGTATATTGTAATTTGTTTGAGCCATTATTATGTGGTAACATAAACTATAACAGAGTGTATAGGGTGGGGCAAACATAGGTTTACAGTTGCCAGTACATGAAACAGAGTTTATTCTTGTATTATTGTCTTAATTATCATATTATTTTCCATACAAACATCTGTGAACCTATGTTTGCCCCACCCTGTATATTTCTTTTTCCTCTCATTTAATTATAATGTTTTATGCATCTTTTTGTTTCATAGGATATAATACTCATATTTTCATATTAATACCTATTAATGACTGTAGTATTCATCTATCTAATTGGCAAATATTTATGAAATATGCATTTTATGTTAGACTTTGTAACATTTACAAAGTTACATTAAAAGTAATGATATCAAATATTCAATTACTTTATGTGTACAAATTCATAAACTGTAGAGGAGGTTTTACTATTTTTCTGACTTTTCAAATTAAAAAACTGTGATACAGGGTATTTAAGTAATGTGTTCACAGTCACACACAACTAACAATTGATGGAACATGGAATACAAACCCAGGAGTCTTGAAATGGGCTGCAGAGCAAAGGGTCCCCAAAGTCCTCACAGTAGGGGGGCAGGGGAAGGAGATGATACAGCATTCAAGATACTTTGTGAAAGGGTCAGGCTAGTTTCCCAACCCACCAAGTCGACTGCTCATGACTGAGTTATCCCAACTCACTTGACAGCCCTCAGCTTAATTGAAACTCTCCCAGCTCACACAATAGACATCTGGTGCCAGCCATGATGGCTGGTGGTCAGACTGACCCTCCTGTACCTGGGAACAGTTCTATCCTTTACATAACCCATTGTCCCAGCTAACATCTGAAACCCTGAGGCACTTGCCCAGAAGAACAAGAGACTAACCCCTCTCCTATTCCCCATAAAACCCAGTGCTTTTTCTTTTAAAAACCCCATTCTTGCCTCTCCCTAGGGCTGCAGTGTGTCCCCACTCAGGCTGCTTGTAAACTCAGCATCAAATAAAGGTACTTGGATCAGATCATCAGCTCCTCCCACCTTTATCTCTCTGGGGTGCATTTCTAGCCCTTCACATAACAAAAGGCAAGTTAACAGCTGTGTTAATACCCCAGGTGAAAGGTGTGACTCTCCAAGCATTCAGGGACTTATGAAGTAGCCAGGGGAGGCAAATGCCCTCCTTGGATGCCCCTGTGTCATAGGAAGGAATGCTTGCCCCAACTAAAGATGGAAGCCAAGAGAAGGTAGATGATACAGGGAAACTTGCAAATAATATAGCACATGTGGGAGGAGCTGGATGGGAGATCATGTTGGAAGCTCTGGGTCAAAATTTAAACTAAGGGCAGGCAGAGAGAGAGAGGCTGGTTCACCATGAGGACTGAAAGAGTAGGTAGCAACCACGCTGACCTGTAGTGAAGAGGGCAGCCATTTAAGAGAGATTCTGCCATGCCGCCTATAGTGAGGGAGTAGCTATACTTGTTTCTCTGAGGATTGGGTCATGGGGCCTGGGCTAGTAAGAAAGGGGAGTAGCCATGAAGAAAGAGCTGTGAGCCTCGAGGGATTTGGCAACAGCAGCCAAGTGGAAGAGAATGGCATGCTGCTATTCTAATCGTGCCTTCCCTAGCTGACTCCAAACCCACCAAGGACTTGGCCTTGCAAGATGCTGACCTGCTGCCTCACAGGCCTGGACTCTATCTGGACTCTTGGGACTCAAGATGTACAGATGAAACTGGAAAAGACACCAGAGTTTGGGCTGCCTGTCCTACCAAACTCAATAAGCAGAGACAGCAATTGAATCTTTATGGGTGCTTTATTCAGGTGGTCGGCAATGTGAGAAGATGGCAAGTTCATCCCCTAACAGACCATCTCCCCTTTTCTTTCCAGGCCAAGGTTTTCATAGCAAGGGATAAACAAGGTGCGGTGAGGGGGTTTGAAATTCAAGGAAAAGTTAATTGTATTAAAAAACAACTTTAGCATTCTCACCCTGGCTGGTGGTCTTAAGCTCTGCTCCAGATGGTGGTCTTTAGCTATGTCTTGGGCGGTGGTCATCTTACCCTGGAGTACAATGTCTCAGATATCATCTTGAATTGCTTGCAGTCCTCTTGAGGAACAAAAGTGGAACTGCTTATGGTCTCCTGGAGTCAGGATGGGTCATACCTTCAGTTCCTGGAACAAAAGCTTTTACATGCATTGATTACTAAGCTTATTAGCAATTGCTTAAACTAAAATTTTCCAATTCTTAAATCCCCTGTCACAGAGAAGTCACTTTCTTGGGATTTGTGTCTTTCCTGTACTTCACCATGATCCAGTGCAACAGGACACATGTTTTCCTGGACTATTAAAGGGAGGACTGGAGAACTGTTTGCATAGCTGGCTTAAGAACAGATAAGGAAATGGGGAACTATTGGGCTTGGTTTTGGAGTATAGCCTGGTGGGGAGCAAAGGAAGTACTGGGTCTCATGGGAAAACAGAACTCTGAGCAGAAGTGCTCCCAGCCCTTGCCCCAAGGATTCACCCCGTGAATAAAAACCTGTTGCTTCTAAAGCTAATCATTGGGTCATGCACCAAGGTGCCACATGCATTCCTCTATTATTCCTCTTTTCAGAAATGCATCAGCTGCTTCTTGGACTCTGAAGTGCCTCCTTCTTTAGTAGATCCACAATTCCATAAAAAGGAAAGTCTTTCACAATGTATACATATACCAAATATGATGTACACTTTAAATACCTTATAATTTTGTTTGCCAATTAAACTTCAATAAAAATATATTTAAAACAAATTTAAAAAAATTTAAATTATAATTTAAAAATTATATACCATGATCAAGTGGTATTTATTCCTGGGATTCAAAGATGGTTCAACCTATGTAAATTCTGAATGTGATATACTACATTGACTAAATATAGGATAAAAAATCTTATGATCATTTCAACAGATGTTTGTACCACCTTTCTGGGATGATCTTAGCAGCATTTTGGTATCATTTTCTGTATTCTTTGCCAAATTATCAAATCCTGTGATGCAGGACAGTGCTCTCATTTAATTAAACTCTTTCTCAAACAGTGTTATGTGCCTTGCTTCCTAGATCCAACATGTTAAAGATGTGGTTCCCTTACATATGTTTACTAGTTCCTGCAGTTTCTTCAAGATATAGTTTCTAAGTATTGATCTGGTGGCCAGGAGGGAAGGTAGGGACAAGTAGTGAGTGGGAAGTTCAGGTTGTACTCTGAGGAGGGTGTCTGTACCACTTCAACAAGAGAGGAGCACTAACCTTTGAGAGGGAAGCATGAACCACTTTCAGAAACTCTTTGTGGCAAAGAGTTTGAGCATTTAACCTGCTCAGTTTCACTAAGCCCAACCAATAGGGAAGTGCCTCTTTTTTTATCTAATCAGAGCCTCAATTAGCATAGCAGATATGACTAAATTGAGAATTTAACTTTCTCCTGGGTTCTGCTACTTTTCTAATAAAATTCTAGGCCTGATTCTCAGCTTTCTCTGCCATCTGCTGCTGGATAGGAGAGCACTTTTATATGCTGTAAAGGAGGCACTATTGTGTTCATATTCAATTTTTAATTGATGAGTTATGACTTTAAGCCTTTCATTTAATTTCTCTAGAGCATCACTTACCACTAAACTATCAAATTTTATTGCCATTATAATTACTATTTTCCTTATATATCTTACATGCTTCTTAACTTAGATCACTGGCATTTTCTTTCCTACTAGTATGCCACATAGTTTACCACCAGATGAAATTTTAATGATTATATTTGTTGGGAACTGCCCTGCCTGGTTTAGAAGCTGTAACCCCCACCAAGGCTAAGGCTGAGGGAACAACCTTGGACTGTAAGCCACCAAGGAGACAAAAGCTTATCTGTCTGGCAGGAGAGCCGCTTCTGCTCCTTTTACTTCATCCATAACTGGCCCCCAGTGCTTGGTCAGTTAGCCAATGATGGGTAAGATTCCCCAAAGAGGGGAATGACTTAAGACAGTCAGGATCACGTGGGAGGCCCCCAAGGAAGGACTTTGGGGGCTACAGCAAAAGGGGGTGACGGACCCTCGCCCCTCAGCTTTGACAAAGCCTGAGCCCTCATTTTGTCTGTGAGAAATCTCCTAATCTCCTGGCTGCCTTACTTCCCTTGATCCACCTAAGCCTGAAATAATGATGGAAGGTGGTGCAGACCTGTGCTGGAAAGGGTAGGTTCCCTGGGAGATCAGGCCTAAGAAAGAATATGTAAAATCCTGTGAAACCTGCTTTGTTTAGAATGCTCTCAATGAAATGATAAGGGTCCAAGCAAGAAGTAAGTTTGTTCCTCAAAGTTTTACAGCTCTTTAACTATCTGACCCTGACTCAAAATAGGCCCTCAGACTTCTTTGTTTTCCATTGTTTGATCCTTACTGCCTGGCAATGATTAATGAGCTTTACCTGAATTCTTGTGTAAACAAACCCAATAAAAGCCAATTGAGGAACAGGCTCCTGGTCCTTCTCCTGTGAGAGATCAACCACCCTTCCTCCCCAAGCAGATCATGTCTTGGTAGACTTATTCTCATCCGTGGCAGCCAGGGGCCCCTGCGGGCAGACCCTTCCCCCTTTTACTGTTGCCCATGACCAAGATTATCCATGCTCCACCTACTGCTAACAGTGGGCTCTTAGACTGTATGTTCCTATGAAGTGAAAAGCAATTCTAATTTAAGGGAAAAAGACATGGTTGTAAATATTCACTAAAGTATTTATACACCGTATCTAAAATTTCTACAAATTATGTATCCAGAACAAAATATTTTAATATTTTTCCAGTCTTTAAGTAAACCCAGATTTCCTTTAATGTTTTTCATAAAAATACATATAAATTAATATGCTAATATCTAATATAGTTATAAGTTACAATTATAAATTAATAATTAAAATGTCATGGTAGGAATATGAAAGGTTAAAGGAGAGGTTAGAAATAGCTCTTTAAGCACTTAGGGGTTTGGCTTGGGTGTGGGAGGCGCTCACACTGTCTCCTCCACCCACCCGCTCTGACAAAGGGTCTTCTGCTCAGATGGGCAGAAGAGGACCCTCTAATTCCAGGAAGATGGGCTGCGGAAAGAATTAACTTCAACAACTTTCATTTTAATAGCTAGGTGAAGGACTTCCGGCAAGATGGAGGCATAGGTGGATGCACTGTACCTCCACGCACAACCAAGATTAGAACAACAACAATTTAGAGGCAGAATAACACCCAGAACTGATAGAGAATTTATCTGAATGGAAGTCGGACAGCCAAGAAGTTGAAGTAGACCCATTCATCCAGACCGGTAGGAGGGGCGGAGACAAGCAGCTGGGCGAGGGTTGCAGCATGGGTCACAGTGTGGAGAGCAGAGAGCAGTGGGTGCATAAGGCAACCAGGAGCATGTAAGGCATCTGGGGCGCACAAAATTGCAGCGGGTCGACCCTGAGTATGCGAGCGGCAGCTGGCAGACCCAGTGAGGCAGGAATTGTGGACCGGGACAGAGCGCGCAGCCCAGGATCCCAGGGAAGGGACTGTGGTCCCAGGAGAGCGGAGCTGCTGCCATTGTTCCCTCCTGCCCCCACATACAACATCACAATCTAGTGACTGGGGTGCCCAGCCCCGGTGAACACCTAAGGCTCCTCCCCTCACCGTAACAGGAGCGTCCAGACCAAAAAAAAAAAAAAAAAAAAAAGAGAGAGAGAGAGAGAGAGGGAGAGACAGAGAGAGAGAGAGAGAGATATCTCAAACAGAAAAACAGATCAATGGCCCAGGGCTCATCCTTTTGAGCAACCAAGAGATAGCCAATCTATCAGATGCACAGTTCAAAACACTGATGATCAGGAAGCTCACACAATTGGTTGATTTTGGGTGCAAATTACATGAAAAATGCAGGTTACCATAAAAGAGATGAAGGAAGATGCATGGTGAACCAATAGTGATGGGAAGGAAACTGGGACTCAAAACAATAGAATGGACCAGAAGGAAGAAAAAAACCACCAAACAGGAAAGAATGGAGAAATAAGAATTCAAAAAAATGAGGAGAAGCTTAGGAACCTCCAGGACATCTTTAAACATTCCAACATCCGAATTATAGGGGTACCAGAAGGGGAAGGGGAAAAGCAACAGATTGAACACGTATTTGAACAAATAATAAAGGAGAACTTCCCCATTCTGGCAAAGGAAATAGACTTCCAGGGAATCTAGGAAGCTCAGAGAGCCCCAAAGAAGTTGGACCCAAGAAGAAACACACCAAGGCACATCATAATTACGTTAGCCAAGGTAAAACTGAAGGAGAGAATCCTAGAAGCATCAAGAGATAAGGGGACAGTAACCTACAAAGGAATTCCCATCAGACTGTCAGCTGATTTCTCAAAAGAGACCTTACAGGCAAGAAGGGACTGGAAAAAAGTATTACAAGTCATGAAAGACAAGGACCTATATCCCGGATTATGCTCTCCAGTAAAGCTTTCATTTAGAAAGGAAGGGCAGATAAAGTGCTTCTCAGATAAGGTCAAGTTAAAGGAGTTCATCATCACCAAGCCCTTATTTTATGAAATGTTAAAGGGACTTATTTAAGAAAGGAAGATAAAAAAAAACATGTATAGTAAAAGGACAGCAAACTCACAATTATTAACAACCACACCTAAAGCAAAACCAAAAGAAACTGAGCAAACAACTAGAACAGGAACAGAACCACAGAAATGGAGATCACATGGAGGGTTAGAAACAGGGGAGTAGGAGGAGGAGAGAGGGGGAAAAGGCACAGAGAATAAGTAGCATAGATTGTAGGTTGAAAATAGATAGGGGGAGGGTAAGAATAGTATGGGAAATGTAGAAGCTAAAGAACTTATAAGTACAACACATGGACATGACTAGAGAGGGGGATATGGGTGGGAGAGGGTGTACAGGGTGCAGGGGAGTGAAGGGGGAAAAATGGGACAACTGTAATAGCATAAGCAATCAAATATATTTAAAAAAAGAAATAGCTCTTTAACCACAACTTGTTATTTATTTGAAGAATTTTATGAGAGAAAGTATATTTCACAATCAGCATAACTGAAAAAATAAAAGGCATATTTGTTACTGGGGCCCCAGTATTTGAGCCCGTCTGCCTGTGCACACTGGCCTGAAAGAAGGGCACAAGTAGGGGTTTTCAGTATAGGAATGAGGTTCGCTAGAGAATTGGCCAATCCAGAGTTAAGGGAAGTTAATGCTCTAAAGGACCCAACTCTTCAATGGTGTGTAGATTAGATTACATAGGACAAAATCAGAAGACACTGATGGTTAGGGGTTCACGTCATGCTGGGAGCTGGTATTAAAGATGAGGCAAGGGTAATAAGTCAATTGTTCAGGTTTTAAGGGTAGTTCTGAGGTCTGTTTTATCTGGTTTCATGGGAAACTAACCAGGAAGTCATTGCAGCTTAGGGCTCAGAAGCTAAAATATAACTTTAGTCAAGAAGTTATCTTTAACCTGCTCATGGTCTGGACCCTGTGACCATTAGTCAGGTACCGGCTACTGTCCATGCTGCCTCAGGTGTTGCTGATTATCATGGAGAAAGGCTAGGTCTCTGAGGGGTATGGAGAGAGGGAGATATGATTTCTACAGTTAGGATTTAAAAGTAAATTTAATCAGAATCATAAGGACCCTTTGTTTCCTGTCTACTTTGTCTTACTTTTAAACTAACTATACATAGTGCTGTATTATGAATTTTAAACATTTGTCTTAAATAGAAAGTTATACCATAATTTTATTAAAATATTATAATTTTTTTCTGAAAGCTGCTGATCTGCTCTAATTTACACACTTTGCTCTAAATAGAAGAAATTGAATTTCAAATGGAAAGATAGTCCATGATACCAAAATGTATTTTATAGATAAATTGAAGAAAATGAGTTATTAATTCTTTGGTTTTCAATAACTGCTAACTGTCCTAAATATTTTGGGGGCCATGATTAAATGAGGTTAAGAAGATTACAATTATAATAAAGTAATAATTTCCCTTTTTTGGTGAGCATACAATGGAATATACAGATGATATACCATAAGATTGCACACCTAAAACTTATAAAATGTAATTAACCAATGTCACCCCAATAAATTTAATTTTTAAAAATATCTTAGTGTTTTCCCTGGCTGATGTGGCTCAGTGGATTGAGTGCCGGACTGTGAACAAAGGGGTCATGAGTTTGATTCCCAGTCACGGCACATGCCTGGGTTGAGGGCCAGCTCCCCAGTATGGGGTGCATGAGATGCAACCACACATTGATGTTTCTCTGCCTGCCTTTCTCCCTCTCTTCCCCTCTCTCTAAAATAAATAAATAAAATATTTAAAATATATATTAGTATTTGATTTCAAGACTAATCACATACATCAAATAAGTATACACTTTACCAAATAAACTTGACACATGAGAGATTTTAATTCTTTAATAACAGTAAATTATACTTACTACTAATTAAATATTTTAGCTTAGTTTGTTTAAATGCAGGAAGCAGGTGATACCTCTACCTATGATTTGATACTGGTACTAACTCTCAAAAAACGTTTGAGTTCAATATTTTTATTAACATTAACTTCAAATCTACTACTACTTTCCTTGACCATAACTGAGAAACTATCATTCTTTTTTTTTATTGTTGTTCGAGTAAAGTTGACTCCATTTTCACCCCACCATGCCCCGCCCCCATCCATTGCTGTTTCCCACCCTTGAACTTTGGCTTTGTCCATGCATCCTTTATACATGTTCCTTGGTGGCCCTTCCGCTACTGTTCCTCTTCCCCCTCCTCTCTGGTTCCTGTCAGTCTGTTCCTTATTTCAGTGCCTCTGGTTGTATTTTGCTTGCTTGTTTGTTTTATTGATTAGGTTCCACTTGTAGGTGATATCATATGGTATTTGTCCTTCACCGCCTGGCTCATTTCACTTAGCATAATTGTCTCCAGTTCCATCCATGCTGTCTTGAAGGGTACGAGCTCCTTCTTTCTTCCTGCTGTGTAATATTCCATTGTGTAAATGTACCATAGTTTTTCAATCCACTTATTTAATGATGGCCACTTAGGTTGGTTCTAGCACTTTGCTATTGTAAATTGTGCTACTATGAATATTGGGGTGCATAGGTTCTTTTGGATTGGTGCTTCAGGATCCTTATATCCCCTGGAGCAAGGGACATAAAGGAAAGAATAAACAAATGAGGTTTCATCAAAATAAAAAGGTTCTGCACAGCTAAAGACAATAGCATTAAAATGAAAAGAGAAGCATCTGTATGGCAAAACATATTTGCAAATTATACTTCAGACAAGGGTTTGATCTCCAAAATATATAAAGAACTCATACAACTCAATACCAGGAAGACAAAAAATCCAATAAAAAATAGACAAAAGACCTGAACTGACACTTCTCCAAGGAGGGCATACAGAGGATCCAGAGACATATGAAAGGATGCTCAGCATCACTAGCCATCAGAGAAATGCACATTAAAACCACGAGATCCCACTTCACACCTGTCAGAATGGCCATCATAAACAAAACAACAAACAGCAAGTGCTGGTGAGGTTGTGGAGAAAAGGGAACCCTAGTGCACTGTTGGTGGGATTGCAGACTGGTGCAGCCACTGTGGAAAACAGTATGAAATTTCTTCAGAAAACTAAAAATGGACCTAGCAGTACTGCTTCTGAAATGATACCCTGAGAAATTATCATTCTTATGAGATTCTATGACATAATTTGTCCTTCACTTGCCAAAATCACATCAGTTACATTTAAAAAGTTATTCTATATTATTTAAAATAGTTTCTTAGTCTTCCACAGTGTATTGTTTTTATTTCAGCAAATCAGTATCTCATGTTATTGAAAAACTAGAGACATACCTGTTCTAAAAAATTACGGTTAGTTGGGAACTGACACTGTATAAGAAAAAACTTACCTTTAAATTTGCTTAAATAATTGAACCACACAAATACAAGACTATTGTAATTTACACATTATATCATGTCAATTTTAAGGCACCAGACACACTGGCATTTACCAACACATTAAATGTTATCTCTTTATGGAATTGCTCTGCTTTAAACCACTCCAGCATTTCTTTCTTTTAAATGCAGATCTTCAACTTGATCCAAAGTATGCTCATATTTAGTTTTGTTAAGATAGTTACCAAATTGAAATTTCAAATTTAATGTTCATCTTAGAATTTGAGGAACCCTGAAGCAGTCTCTTGTCCTCTGTACAACATCAGTTTTGGAAATGTTACACAAAGTGAAAGAGAAATAATATTGTTGGAGAAGTACCATTAAAAAGGATGTCTTTTATTCCCATTCAGAAAAAAGATAGTAACAAAACTTATTTCTTGACTCTCCTGTTTTTACTGTTGTTCAGTTACAGTTGTCCCCATTTTCCACCCATTATTCTTCCCTGCCCTACCCACCCCCCATGTTCCACTTTCAATCCTCCCCCTGTTCCTGTTGTCTTTGTCCATGGGTCCTTTATACATGTTCCTTGACTTGACCCTTCCTCTTCTTTCCCCCATTGTCTCCCTCTCCTCTGGTCACTGTCAATTTGTTCTTTATTTCCATGTCTCTGTTAAAGTACCCATAAGTCACCACAAAGAAAGGTCTGCATTTACTACAACTATGAGCAGAACAGAGGCAATTCCAAAGAGAACCTGGAGGGCTCACCAATAACTCCCAAAAGCCTCATTGTGCTCACCTTGAGAAAATGGGCAGCCATGCCTGCCTTATATCAGTAAAAGAAATTTTATATATATATATATAGTTTATATTTTATATAAATAAATATAAATAAAAATATATAAAATATCCAATAAAATGGATCAATCTCATCCTGCCCAGTGTGGCTCAGTTGGTCAGAGCTTCATCCAGTAAACTAGACAGGTCTGAATCCCAGGCAGGGCACATGCCCAGGTTGTGGGTTCAATCTCCTGTCAGAGCATGTGCAAAGGCCAGCCAGTCAATGTTCCTCTCCTTCTCTCTCCCTCCATTCCTTTCTCTTTGAAATCAATAAACATGTCCTCAGTTGAGGATTAAAAAAAATGTACCAATCTCTTTCAGAATGATTTTGAAGAAGCTCAAAAGCAGAGTATAAAATCTTTGAATGGGGAAAATGATAAGCACCACCACTAAAAGAGTAAATGCAGTCACCCAGCATAAACAGGATAAGTTGTTTTCATAGAACAGAAGTTTTGCAATTTTGTTCTTTTTAACAATATTAGTTATAAATCTAATACAAGTTTCATGTACTGTCCCTGGTAGTAGTGGTAACAGAAATTGTTGTAGTACTAGTTACTATTAACACACACTACTAATGAAGATATTGTTCATTTTTCCAAGGACGAAACAATGTTGATGATATCATCTATATTTTAGAGTTAAAGATGTTCATCCTTTAACTGATTATAAATTGGCCAAGCTTCAATTCAAGATGAAGTTAAAGCCAAGTTAGAACTTAGCTTTGTATACAAAGTCTGTGCCCATCCACGTTTTCTCCTCCTTACAAAGTGTTTTGAATGAATTTCAGCTTTTACTTACTGCAGTCTTAATTGAGAATATATCTCTAGTGTTGATTATTGTTTTTTAATCATACTGAGGATTATTTATCTCCTAACTAAAAAGCCCATGATTTATGCTTTAAATTCTTATGTTTTCCTGTATGCAGAAAGGTTTTTAAAGTATACTGTAAAAGGTAAATCTGGTTATATTAATTTAACCTCATGTTTTCTAAAACAGACATACATATACACAGAATCACAGAATCTACTTTTTTGCTTTTCTCTCTCTCCCCTTTCTTTCTGTCTCTTTTGTGAAAACATTCAACTATACATTGAGAGATGTTTTCCTCATGTATTCACATCATCCATTGCTTGATTCCAAAGTCAAAGAAAGACTCAGTATTCAAACTATGGGTTTGAGATTATGAATTATACATACTCAGAAAGCATATTATCATGACAATAATACATTTTAATTCTGTGGCTTCCAGTATGCCTTGATATGAAGCAGTTAAAAAACAGATGTTAAAAACATTTATTTTAAAGAAATCACTTCGAGTGTTTTGGAAACCATACATATCTTCCATTTTTTTTGTTTATTTCAAAGTTAATTTATGGGGACAGATTATCCCTTTTGGGAGGTCTTAGATGCAAGAACAGATTTATTCCACCTGTTTATTACCCTGCCAGTCTCTAAACAGGATTCTGTTTTAACTCTCATTTGTGATCTCCCTAGGCTTTATTTAATTTGCTGATGAACAAGATCATTTACTTTAAAAAAATTAGAATTGTAAAGATTATAACATCATAAAATATAGAGCTGAAGAAAATTTATGCTATTGAGTCAAATCTTAAAATTTCTTAATGTGTGTGTGTGTGTGTGTGTGAATGAGAGATAGATAGAGAGAGAGAGAGAGAGGGAGGGAAAGAAAGAAGCTCAAAGTGTTAAACTGGACATTTAGTCTCCTTAGATTGGACCACCAGTGTCCTCATACTTATTATTCTAAGTCACCTTAACTACTGGAAAATACTGAAGATAACTGGGAAAGTCAAATATAAATCTGTTTGGAAAACACACTTGTGCTTATATTTTTGTCACAAATTTTATGAGAGTAAAATCAAATGGTATTCTAAAAATGAAAAGACTGTTAAAACTATAAACTATTAAACATAGTTTTTTGGTAAACATTTAATTTTCTGATGTAAAATTGCCTTGTGTTAATTACAATGGCATGCATGGATTTTTTCCCCAGTCTTAATAAGCTGGTAAGTGACAGTCTATTTATTAAATTTGAGCAAGTATACAATATGATGCAAAGGTGTAACCATAACCCCAAGCCTTTGTCAACAAGCTCCCACTTTGTTCCAAAATGTAATAAAAGGTTCATATGCTTCTTAATATTTCAGATCACTTCTCCATTTTGTACTGTGTAGAAATTGAGACTTTTATTTTACATTTAAGGAAAGAGTTGCTACATAATTATTTTTTCTTCTTTTGTAGCTTTCATTCAAGGACTGACTTCCCTTATCTAGGGCAATATTTTCATGCACCAACTACAGTGACATGGTTGCCAGTCTGGTTTACTAGTTTTCATTGAGGGTGATCATTTCTTTATGTTCATAGAAATGCTCTCAACAAACCAGCACACTGCTCTTTATGCCATCAGTGTCTTGGTAAATTGAAAGGGCAGAGCCAGGAATAAATGTCAACTCCTGATCAAACAAAGAAGAATAAAGAAGGATTTAAATAATGGACTAATTCATTGTTGACAGAATGTTCTTAAGCACTTTTGAGAAAGACACTATCTGCTCTCTGCAAATGTCAAAACAACTAGCTGCTGCTTCTTGAAAAGGAGTATTGCTTATAAAATCAAGAAGGCCATTTGTTTATAGAACCTCATACTTCTCCTTTTAGAGTCTGTCTGCTCAGGCTATCTCCCTGTTCCATCAGAAGCTTGTACGATGCCATCTTCCAGACATCACAAGTTACACAACACAAAGCTAGTCATTTAACAAAGGAGCTGATAGGACACTATGATTTTGTGTGTATGTGTGATATGAGTGTAACAAATGTTGGAGTGCATGTGTGCATCTGCTTGAAGCACTGACTCATTCCTCAGGTACTTCTAATTATTGCCGTAAGTAATTGTGGACTCTAGAAATACCATACAAATCAGAATTTTTATTGGGAATTCCTTAATTTTTAAATGTTAGTTTCTGTTATGGGCTGAAGTGTGTCTCTCCCTCAGCCTCTCTCTCAAATTCACATGTTGAAGCTCTACTTCCCAATAATTCAGTATGTGACTATATTTTGAGGTAGAGGTTGTTAACAGGTAATTAAGGTAAAATGAGGTCATATTGGTGAACTGTAATCCAATATAACTGGTGTCCACATAAGAAGAGATTAGGACCCAGATGTTGTGTGGACCAAGGGGCAACCATAATAGAACACAACAAGAAGGCAACCATTTGTAAGGCCACAAGGTCTTAGAAGAAACCTGATCTGTCAACACCTTGATCTTTGGTTTTAGCGCCAGAATTGTAAGAAAACAAATTTCTGTTGTTCAAGCCACCTCATCTGGGGTATTTTATTGTGGTAGCCTTAGCAAACTAATACAACCTCTTTTTAAAAATATATCCATGGTCAAGTGAACCATGCCTAAGTGTTATGTTTTTCTTTCCAAAGTCTGCTAAATATAACCTTTTCTTTATTTACTCATTAAATCAAAGTTTCCTACACTAGCTCTATAATTTGCTGTTAATTGGCCAAATCATACAATTTAACCCATTACCTATTCTTTCTTCTTAATTAAATTTTTAAAAAAATAATTGTAGATTTACATGCAGATATAAGAAATAATAAGAGAAATCTTGTGTATATTTTACAGTTTCCTGCAATGACAACAATACAATATATGTTACACTAGGGTATTGACACCAACATACTCAAAACAGAGAACATTTCAATCACCACATTTTCATGTTGCCTTTTCACAGTTACATCCAGTTCTCTCCCACCACTACTCCCTAAAATCTCTAATGTGTTCCCTATTTCTATAATTTGGGCATTTCATTAATGATCTATCAATGGAATCATATAATATGTAATTTTGGGGGATTGGTTTTCACTCAGTGTAATTTTCTGGCATTTCATCAAGGTCATTGTGTTTATTAACAGTTTATCCCCTTATATGGCTGAGCAATATTTCAAGGTATGGATGTACACTAATTTATTTACCACTCAGCTGTTGAAGAACAACTAAGTAATTTACAGTTTTGGGTTACTATGAATAGAGTTTCTGTAAACATTGAAGTACAGAGTTTGTGTTAATAAAAGTCTTCATTTAAGGTCTGCATTTAAAATTTATTCTGTTACTATTTCTTTGGTTTTATACTTAATTATTAAAGAAAATCAACACCAAATTATTCAGTGATAAATTTTTAACTGAAAATTAATCTAATTCTCAAATTATCTTCAATACATTTAAAAACTAGGTATTTAATCTTCAATATCAGGAACAGCAAAAGATGAAGGAGGATAATTTAAAGAATAGATAGAACTAATATTTTCAAGAAATTTATCACTAATTGCTCTATCCAGCAACTCTCAAATATCAGTGTCTTAACATAATGAAAATTATTTTCCATTAAAATCACTGTCACATGAATTTTGGACCATTTCCTTTGGCCTCCCCCATGAATAGTGACTGAAGGATTCAGGCCCTTTTCCAATATGGACATACATTTTCATCTTAAATAGAGTACCTGCATAGTAAAGAACAAAAAGGACTGGAGAAATATGCAGAATATTCTCAAGATTCAGTCTGAAAGATTTTTACACAGCTTTCTAATGCCTTCCGTTTTTCAGACTCAATTTATGCCCAACTTCACTGCAAGTGGGGCTTGGAAAATAGTATTTTTGTGACCAGTAAGAGGAAACAGTTTGTAGAAAACACAGTGCTTGCTTTCCTTGATGTGCTTTCTTCTTAAGGTAATATAATGAATGAAATATTGTAGATTTAAATACTGTGACGTAGTAAAAGCAAGTTGGATGTGATGACTATATTCTGTTTCAGTTCTTAAGGCATAAGCTTTCACTTTGGGAAAGCTGGCTGCCCTCTGTAGACATCAATTTCTTCTCTTAAAACAAGGTCAATGATCACTGTCTTACATATTTATTGTGGTAGTTAAATATTAAAATGTATACACAAGTGAGTTGCAGGTTAAAACAGTAATACTTAAATATCTGCAATAGTTATTGAAATTATTATTATTATTCATTCTAAATATATGAACCTTTTCAAGATAAAGTGGGTTATTCTGCCTAAGCTATGCTCTTTTTTATTAATTTTATTCCATTTGTGCTATTTTATATGCTAGTTTCCTTTATAAAAATTTATTCTCTTACTAGGATATTTCTTTTTTAAAAAAAATTATTTATTTATTTATTTCTAGAGAGGGAGGGGAGGGAGAAAGAGAGAGAGAGAAACATGAATGTGTGGTTGCTGGGGGCCGTGGCCTGAAACCCAGGCATGTGCCCTGGCTGGGAATCAAACCTGTGATACTTTAGTTCGCAGCCCGCACTCAATCCACTGAGCTATGCCAGCCAGGGCTGGGATATGTCTTTTGAAGGGCATAGGTAAGCCAAACCATGAAATAGCTCAGCATGGAAAAAAATAAGGAAAAACATCATAAATTAAAGACAATATTAAATATTAAGGTGAAGCCCTGGATGGTGTGGCTCAGTGGATTGAGCACTAGCCTATGAACCAAAGAGTCACTGGTTCCATTCCCAGTCAGCGTACATGCTGGGTTGTGGGGCCAGGTCCCTAGATGGGGGTTCATGAGAGGCAACCACACATTGTTTCTCTTCCTCTCTCTCTCTCCCTCCCTTCCCCTTGTCTAAAAATAACTAAAATCTTTAAAAAAAATATTAAGGTGGAAAGATACCTAAATATATATTTTAAGTACTAGAATAATACCCACAATTATTTCTTTAGGTCAGTATTTTCCCAAAGGTGTTCTGATTAAGATGAAGCAATTTCTTGATAGTTGTTCAGAGAAGGAATATCATGTTCAAATAATACCGATATGTTCTCAGTTGAACAAAATTGAATATATTTCTTTATTTCATGATTTTATAGAAAATTTAATAACCTTAAATATATTGATATAGATTATAAAATTTTATGTAGAGTTTTCCAAAATCATTTCATAAGCAAATATCTTTTAAATGAAGTATTTCATAGGTTTATTGCTAAGTAAAGTTTGGAAAACACTAATTTAAACCAATCATACTTCTAAATATGAAGAAAAATATTTTACAAATTCTATTAATCCACAATAATTTAAAGTAGAATTCCAACTTAACTGAATGGAACTACCCCTTTATCACAAATCAACAGTTGACCCCATAGATTATTTATTAAAATACAAGTATTTGACCAAACCCATTATAAAATGTGATCACAAATGGTAGAGTAAAGATATTCAATAGAAACTAGCAGCAGTTACTGGTAAATAGAATTCTTCATTTAACTATATGTTCCATTATCAATTTCCTGATAAAGCATGAGAACGTTTAGGAAGGTAAAAGAGACACTAATTTTCACTTTTATCACATAATTGTTTATTAAATTTAAATTTCTATTTTTAAATTACAGTTCACTTTCAATATTATTTTGTATTGGTTTCAGGTATATAGCATATTGTTTAGATAATCATATACTTTATAAAGTACTCCTCCCTATATTTCCAGTACTCAACTGTCACCATAAATACTTAATACAGTATTATTGCCTATACTGTCTATGCTGAACTTGACATCTCCACTTCATTTGTGCTTAAGTTTTTTATCATTGCAACAAGAAAAAAATGGATTATTATTTTAAGAAAAAAGAGACAATTAAATATTTTATGTAGCCATCGAAATATTTAAATAATTGTTATATATAAGAAACAATAATTTGTAATAAAATAACATTACAATAATAGACCTAGATATAATATTAATAATGTAATACATAAAATGATAAAATATGAACATATAAGAATATATAAATTGTCATAGTGTAAGAATATGTACATTTAGGTAAATGTTATAGAAAAATAAAATTTCTAATTTTTAATAATATACTCATATACTCAATATGAATATAAATATATAATCATAGTGCAGGATACATGTGTTTTATATAAATATTTAATATAAAAAGATTGAAAAATCCAAATTATCAT
This sequence comes from Phyllostomus discolor, assembly GCF_004126475.2. Lineage (NCBI taxonomy): Eukaryota > Metazoa > Chordata > Mammalia > Chiroptera > Phyllostomidae > Phyllostomus > Phyllostomus discolor. Next base: position 137,028,318 of record NC_040907.2, read on the forward strand.
TAATAGTTAGCACTGTTTTGTTGAATTTGTAGACTTTGTTTCACATTTGATATTTCTCAAATTCTCTATGTGAACCATTAATTCCATGATCAGAAATATAAATTTATTTTCCTTTTATTTTATTGTTTTTATCTATGTACAACTTACTGTGCTCAATTAGAATGAAATTCCAGCTCACCCGTATACAACCAATACAAGGTTTATCAAGATGCTGTATGTATACATATGTACACATATATGATAAACTTCACACATATTTTTTAAACTTAGAGTATGAAAGAGGCACTTAATATTCTCTGTGATTGGTTTATACAAATGGAGACTTTATCATGTAATCACACATTCTCAGGAATATAACTGCTTTCTTTATCCCCATCATACACTGTATTAGGAGGCAGAGCAAACTGCCGAGGACATCTGTGAAGAGCCCACAAGGTAAAACAGTGTGTGATGCATAACTGTCTTGAAATTACTTCTCAAGAATTACTGAAGTATTTTTATTTACTCCCAAGATTTTTTATATAAAAAGAAATATTTTGATTAGTAGTTGTATAATTTTGAGCTTCCAAAATTATTAAAATACAAGTATTTTAGTATTTTCCATTAATACATAATTATTATGTATTAATAATACATATTAATACATAATTATTATGTATTTAGTATTTTCCATAAATACAAATGATTAAAATACAAGTATTTAGTATTTTCCATTAAAAAACTTAATAACCATTACTATGGCATGCCAGTGGTATTATTACATTTAGTCAATATATACTTTTTATACCCATATTTTCTGAGTATAGATCTTTGTAAAAGGGAAAATGTTAGGTGTGGATCAAAATTAAGTATAATGAATATAAAGATGTCAAATATCTTTGACATAAAAAACATTTTTATAACAAAATAAAATCATTCAAGATTTTGATACACTAGAAGGTGATGATCTGTACCGTGAGTTCTTTATTGGTATAGCCTCTGAGTCAATGTTGAATTAAAAGTTGAGCATCTCATCTAATTCTTGATTGGGAATGAAATTGTTTTGGAAATTGAAATAGAAATAAATCATTCCCAGTACCTATTGTAGTAACATTTTTCATTATGTTTTTTTGATGTAACTGTTTACATTGACAAATATGTTTATTTTTGCATCATTGGAATAAACCAAATTTGGCCATAAATCATTTAAATATACTCTTGTTTTATCAGAAAATAACATGATATTTAGAATTTTTGTGTCTGTATTTATTAGGAAGTTCATAACTTTTATTCCTCTGTGGCACATTTATCAATAACCTTGTGGTCAATTGATCTTGGTTTTACAAAATTAGTTGGCAAATTTCCATTCTTTTCTATGTACTCATTTACACAACATCAAAATTATATACTTTTTAGAGAAGCTGATAAGTTTATTTATCTTATTTTTTGTATTAAAAAAAGTCTGCACAAAGATACAGAAGGTGAACTGTGTGATACTAAATGATCTCATAAAAGAGCTACAGTGGTCATAAGTAGCAGAAATTGGGAACATTTCATTTCAACAGTGCATGAATCACTCATGTATTCCTTCTAAATAAACATTGATGAGCAGAAGGGCAATTTGCCCTTGGCCTACTTTAGTTGAAAATTTTCTGCATTGCTACTGTATCCCTCTGCCAAGTTTTTGTTTTTCTAATGTGCATTCTGACTCTAGTAATTCAGGGTCAAACTAACCAGTTGGAAATAAAGGAAGTGAGCCAGTCTCTAAATATATACCTTTTTGTGTGATTTACTTAAGCAGAAGCAAGACAAGCCTATTTATTGCCACCTGGAAATGCATCACAATAAAATTCCCAAGTGTGCTAAATCCCAGTGATGATTAAATTTTAAGTAAGGATATCACATTAACTGTTTTAGATCACTAGGGCACTAAGTCCAACCTAAGGTGATAGTTTTCTAACTTTCACCCTAGTGACCCATTAAAAGTAATGACATATTCCAAAAATTGCTTATTTTCTTCATGCAAATTCAAAGGAATATTGGCTAGGTAGTTATCTAAATTGCATCGGATGACAGTAGTAACATAAGGGAGGAAAGTTCACTGAGAGATTAGGGAGAAATAATTAATTGTAGATTAGATTGGTTGAATGTATCTTTTTAAAAAATCACCATATGATAGCTCCCAAATACAGATAACTTGTCCAAGATCACATAAACTATGATATCAGAGTTATATGGGTGAAATATTCATGTACAACTTTAACGAAAGAGTTTTATGTAGAATGTGATCAATTGGGAGTTGACCTATAATACAATATAATAATTTAAAGTATAATTTTAGGGGAAGCAGAAACAAGATTAAAGCTCATTTATTAGAAACTCATATTAACAACACTGAATAAATACTTCAACCAAGATAAAGGAAAATAATAAATATTTAAAAGAATATTAATATTCTTAATTATTAATATTTTAAATAATTAATACTGATTGCTCTAAGCACCAATCCTAGCCATGACCTATCAAGGTCTCCCATTACTGTATCCATTCTATTTTTTTTAAAGATTTTATTTATTTATTTTTAGAAAGAGGGGAAAGGAGGTATAAAAGGAGGGAGAGAAACATCGATGCACCAGAGATGCATTGATACCTCAATTTATTCCCTCACGCAAGCCCCCAACTGGAGACCCAGCCCACAGCCCAGGCATATGCCCTGACTGGGAATTGAAGCAGTAACCTTTTGGTTTGCAGAGCAGCACTCAATCCACTGAGCCACACCAGCCAGGGCCCATTCTTGCATCCATTCTTACCAACATGTAACTGAACCGTAACAACTACTTTTTACTTTATTGAACTGTAGAAGTTTCTCACCTATTTTGGAAATTGATATCTCATCAGATATATGGTTTGTAAATATTTTATTTAATTTTATATGTAGCCTTTTTTACCTTTGATTATTTCCTATGCTGTGCAGAAGATTTCTGTTGGACATAATTCCACTAGTCTTTTTGCTTTTGTTGCTTGTGCTTTGGCATTCTGGTCAAATATTGGTTCCCTGCCTATGAAGGGGGACCCAGACATAATCCTGGAATTTATTTATTAAAAATTGTTTATTTATTCTTACATGTTTAAACTTCAGTCACCTTCAAAGTACTCTCCATTTGATGCAATGCACCTACTGAGATTTTTTTTCCACTGCTCAAAACAGTTTGGAATTCTTTAATTTTGATGCCTTTTAGTACTTCCGCCATATTTTGTTTCATGTATTCCATACTGGCAAAACTTTTCCCTTTGGGAGTGGTTTCTTAAAAAAAAAGATTTTATTTATTCATTTTTAGAGAGAGAAGAATGGAAGGAGAAAAAGAAGGAGAGAAATGTTAGTGTGTAGTTGCCTCTCATACACCTCCTACTGGGGACCTGGCCTGCAACCCAGGCATGTGACCTGATTGGAAGTTGAACCAGTGACCCTTTGGTTCACAGCCCACACTCAATCCACTGAACTACACAAGCCAGGCCTTTGGGGACTTTTTTCATCTGGGGAAACCAAAAAAAAGTCACTCAGGTGAGAATAGGTGAATAGGGAGAGTGACACATAGGGGTCATGACATTTTTAGTCAAAAACTGCTGAACACTCAGTGCAGTGTGAGCGGGAATGCTTGTAGATCACCCATCATGAAATGGGCAAACACGTTGAAAGAATATTCAAAAAAAATTCTTTAAAGTCAAACACAGCCTCTCACAACTATGCCAACTAGCACACTGATACAGGTGGGTTCCTAGAACACTCACCTAGTGGGGGAAGCTTGTACTACATGAGACCCAACTTTCAGAAGATAATTCCATTTTTGGGATTCTCCCTCATATGTGTGAGCTTATTTCTGAAGTCGCTGTTATCTTCCATTGAGCTATATGCCTGTCTTTGTGTTAATATCATACCATTTTAATCACTGTAGCTTTGTAATATATTGAAATCAGGAAGTGTGATGCCCCCAGCTTTGTTCTTTCTCAATATTTCTTTAGCTGTTCTGGGTATTTTGTAGTTCTCTATAGAATTTTGGATTTATTTTTACTTCTGTAAGAAGTACTATTAAGATTTTAATGTTAATAGCATTGACTCTGTAGATCACTTTTGGTATTATGGACATTTTAACAACATTAATTCTTCCAATCCATGAAAATGGGATGTCTTTCTACTTATCTGTGTTCCCTTTAACTTATTTTCATTTAGTAGAATTCAGTGTACAAGTCTTTCATTCCTTGACAAAGTTTATTCCTAAGTATTTTGGTCTTTTGATGTCATTATGAATGGCATTGTTTTCTTTGTTTTTAAAATATAGTCTGTTATAGAACTGCAATTGATTTTTTAAATTTGGTTTTGTATGCTTTTACTTTACTGAATTATTTCATTAGTTCTAGTGTGTGTGTATGTGGGAGTGTGTATCGGTAGCCTTTAGGGTTTTCTTTATAAAATATGTTTTCTGCAAATAGAGACAATTTTACTTATATCTATCTATCTATCTATCTATCTATCATCTATCTAAACATCTGATAACTATAGCACATAAAGCAGAAAAGCATTAATAAAAATAAAGTACTTTATATGAATGCCATGTGAAGAAATTATAAAAAAATACATTAGCTATCCATAGATCAAAAACACAAGTTACAATTTCTTAGCATAAAGAATAAAACATTAGTGAAAGAATGTGTAACTGAGTTAGAGGACAGAATATTGAAACAATTAAAAAATCAAGGAAAGAGATAAAAATAAACATAGGAGTGGAAAACAACTAGAAATTAATTAAGGATAACATCAATTCATAAATCAATAATTATACTAAACATAAACAGATTATGTGGAAAACTGAAATGTTTTAATGAGAATCTCAGCAAATTCTATCCACAAAGGCAATAATAAAACTGACATATATTTCAGAAACAATCATTAGGACTCTGGAAAGCTTATTTTTAATGCTCTGTAATTACATGAGGAAGTGGACAAGACTAGTATGGATTTTCAGTGCTCAATTTAAGGCAGGTGTTGAATCACATTTGTGTTGCACCAACTGGTTCAGACCCAAATGTAGCCACACTGAAGAGAATCCTCTCAGTCTATGTATATAAGATACTTGCCAGGTCACCAATTAAGGCTATTGTATTGGGTTCAGGAGAGGAAATTAAAACTCAGTTCTGTAGCTTCAGGTTGACTTCTCAGTACAATCTAATGCCTCCTACTCAGCCGAAAGCCAAATAGAAAATTAATTGACTTCTGAAAAATTGCCTTTCAGGTGTAGAATGAAAGCTAACATTTTTTGAGAGCTTAGACTCGATAATGGAGGCTTCTTTTGAATTAAAACAGCTCATGCTGATGGGCAAAAACTGTTGAAGAAAACAGTAGGCTGTGCTTGTTAAGGCCATAAGTATTGGAAGAAAATGTCTAAAATATCAATAATAGTGTAATTAAGTTCATAGAATTTTTACTTCTAAGTTTCTCCAAGTTTTCTCATTCATTCGAATCTTTTTAACATAATGCAACCTAAAGAATCCATTTTGTTTCATTAAAAGGAAATAGAACCTTGAAAAGCAAGACAAGTAGTGTTAACAGCCAGAAACTAAAGATTTTAATACAGGCTTAAATATATTTGAGAATAAAATATTTTGTAATAGTGAAAAGAAACATGCATTTTTGAAAGACAATGAAGTACTTCTGTATGCCATTTTCCATAAAAATTTACTTCCATTGTTAGTTGTGATTTGATAAGGCAGCTGATATGGTAAAATTGGGGTCTCGCAGCAATTTCTATATGTGGAGATGATAAAGAAAAAATGACTACCAAGAAAGAGTTGGGAGGAGAAATGCTGCAAGGCCACCTTCCAACTACTGTGTGTGCTGATGAGTGGGGCGTGAGAATCTGGTAGCAGTAACAGCTACAAGACTGACAGCCACACCGAGAAAATAAAAGCCAAACTTACACTTCACTGAAACTTAATTCTGGGAAATATCTTAAATTAAGTATTCCTCATTCACTAATTCTTTTTCTATAAGAATTCATAATTATTTAAAAAAACTCGAAGCCCTGGCTGGCATAGCTCAGTGGACTGAGCGCGGGCTGGGAACCAAAGTGTCCCAGGTTGGATTCCCAGCCAGGGTACATTCCTGGGTTGCAGGCCATAACCCCCAGCAACCACACATTGATGTTTCTCTCTCTCTCTCTCTCTCTCTCTCTTTCTCTCTCTCTCTCTCTCCCCCTCCCTTCCCTCCCTAAAAATAAAATAAAATAAAAAAAAAAAAACAGAAACTCGGATTGAGTGTGGGCTGCGAACCAAAGCATCACAGGTTCGATTCCCAGTAAGGGCACATGCCTGGGTTGTGGGCCAGGTCCCCAGTGGGGGCCACATGAGAGGCAACCACACATTGATGTTTCTGTCTCTCTCTCTCTTTCTCCCTCTCTTCCCAACTCTAAAACTAAACAAATAAAATATTTTAAAAAACCCTTAATATACAGAAAACACAAATACATTTTAAAACAATAACTAACATTTATTAACCACTAAATAAATCCCAGTCACCATTCAAAGACCTTTATATTTATATCTTATAGCAATGGCATAAGAAAGTTATAAACTTTATCTGCATTGTAAATATAATAAAACTGAGTTGAAATAAGATAAATGCTTGCCTAGTGTTCCGCATTTGAAAGCTGGCAGAACTAGAATTTTATAATGATAGCTTTGAATCAAGAACGTGGTCGTGTAGCTCAGTTGGTTAGAGCGTTGTCTCCATAGTCCAAGGTTGTGGGTTTGGCCCCTGGTCAGGGCACACACAAGAATCAACCAATGAATGCATCAACTGGTGGAACAACAGACTGATGTTTCTCTCTCTCTCTCATCAATAAATAAAAAAAAAATAAATGAGTACAATTGAAATCCTCAGGACTCTTTCAGCAGTCATACTTTAAATGTTCCTTTGGTCATTCAACATGGAACAATTAACTATTAAGGCATAATCCTAAGTGTGTGGGCAAATGAGTAAACAAAATAAGCATGACTCCTGTTGCTATGAGAAGTGTCTTAGAAAACATACCCAGTAGAATAGTATAAATTAAAATGAAGAACAACACCGAATGTTGGCAAGAATATATGGCTCCTGAAATTCCCATAATTTGCTACTGGGAACATGTAATAAACAATTACTTAGAAAAAGGTTTTATTCATAGAAGGTGAAATTTAAGCCTGCCCTATGACTCAATAGTTTCTAGACATGTACTAAGCATAAGAAAACATGTTCTCATAAAGACTTGTAATGAATGTTCCTAGGAATTCTCTTCTTTGCAACCAAATGTCTCTCAAGAGAAGAATGGGATGAAACACACTGTAATGTATTCATAAAATGGAATTCCATTCAGCCAGCAAAATTGCAAACTACTCATACCTGCAACATAAGGGAATTCTAAAAATATTGAAAATCCAAACACTAAGGAATAAATATTGTATGAGTCCACTACATAAAGTCTAAAATCAGACAAAAGGAAAATATGGGGGAAAATCTGAAAGTAATTGCCTACAAGGAGGGGCACTATTATGAAATACATTCATCTCTTGGTAACACTTCTTAGGATCTTATCTAGTATAGTATCGGATTTAGGCTCAAAGTCCAGGTTTTAGCATCTGATTCACATTCATTTTTTTTAATGAGACTTTTAAAGTTCAGATATTCAGGTATGGTTCCTCTCAGTCTAAAGACCTGTGAACTGAAGAGACATCTCTTCTTTCCCCACATATCTCTCACATGCAGTTGTAAGCCAAGGACGGCTTGTAATAAGAACAAACTGTCGAATTAAACAAGGGGGAAAGTAGGAGACCCATCATAATTGGTATAGCAGTTTTGAAATCCCTCCAGGTAAATATCACCAGTTCCTTGATTAAGGTCCAGGTCTTACCTTCTGAAATTACTCACCACACATCCTTCTGCCCTCGGGGTCCCTGTGCCCACTTCTATGTCATCTTCCCTTTTCCTGTTTGCAGCTGACAAGCCCTCTCAGTCTGCCTCTTGCCTAAAGAACTGGGAGTCCAAAGGCCTATCCGGACTTTCCCTACTGTTTCTTCTCCTGTCAGTGTAAACTGAGAATATTTTTGTTTTTGCAATTCCTTCAAAACAATTGTGGTTATTCTATGAATTTCGTTGTCTCATAGTTTATTAGATGAAAATCAACATTATGACACTCTTTAAGACAGTGCTTTCTTTTTCTTGAAAACCATTGTGACACTTTTCAGGGACAATATTCTAATAAGTTTATTAGAAAGTATATAAGAGGGAATACATTAAAGGCATGCACTTGAGGTCTAAAGGTAGGTTGTTTGAGAACTTCTGTTTTTGAAAAAAAAAATTTATTTATTTACTTTTAGGTGGGGGAGAAAAGGAGAAAGAGAGGGAGAGAAACATCAATGTGTGGTTGCCTCTCATGTGCCCTCTACTGGGGACCTGGCCCACACCCAGGCATGCACTAGATGGGGAGTTGAACCCGTGACCCTTTGGTTTGCAGGCAAGCATTTAGTCCACTGAGCTATACCAGCCAGGGCCAAGATCTTTCTTCTAATGCAATGTAGGAGTATCATATCAACTTTCCTCTTAGCACAGCTTTGTTGAATCTCATAATTTCTCTTTTTTATTTTATTTTAATTGTTGTTGCACTACAATTTTCTATCTTTTACTCCCACCCCAGCCAACCCACCCAGCCCTCCCTTTCTCCCTCCCTTTCTACCCACCCCTGTTTTTTACCCATGTGTCCTTTATACTTGTTCCTGTAAACCCTTTCCCCTGAAATTCCCTCCCCTCTCCCCTCTGAACACTGTCAGCCTGTTCTCTATTTCAGTGTCTTCGGTTATATTTTGCTTGTTTCTTTGGTTGTTTAGGTTCCTGTTAAAGGTGAGATCATATAGTATTTGCCTTTTACCACCTGGCTTATTACACTTAGCATAATGTTTTCCAGTTGTATCCATGCTGTTGCAAAGGGTAGGAGCTCTTTCTTTCTTTCTGCTGCATAGAATTCCATTGTGTAAATGGACCATAGTTTTTTGATCCAATCATTTACTGATGGGCATCTAGGTTGCTACCAGCACTTGACTATTGTAAAATGTGCTGCTATGAACATTGGGGCACATAGGTTCTTTTGGATTGGTGTTTTAGGGTTCATAGGATATAATCCTAGCAGTGGGAATTGCTGGGTCAAAAGGCAGGTCCATTTTTAGTTTTCTGAGAAAATTCCATACTGTTTTCCTTAGTGGTTGTACCAGTCTGCAATCCCACCACAGTGTACTAGGGTCCACAACCTCTCCAACACTTGTTGTTTGTTGCTTTGTTTATGATGGCTATTCTGACTGGTGTAAGGTGGTATCTCATTGTGGTTTTAACTTGCATCTCTCTGATACCTAGCGATATTGAGCATCTTTTCATGTGTCTCTGGATCCTCTATATGTCCTCCTTGGAGAAGTGTCTGTTCAAGTCCTTTGCCCATTTTTTAATTGGGTTGCTTGTCTTCTTAGAGTGGAGTCATGTAAATTCTTTATATATTTTGGAGATTAAGCCCTTGTCTGAGGTATCATTGGCAAATATGTTTTCCCATATTTGGTTGTCTTTTTATTTTAATACTGTTCTCTTACCTGTGCAGAAGCTTTTTATTTTGATGAGATCTAATTTTTTTATTCTTTCCTTTATGTCCCTTGCTCTGGGGGACATATCAGTAAAAATGCTGCTGTGTGAAATATCTGAGATTTTCCTGCCTATGTTCTCTCATTATGGCCTTTTTTGGAAGTCTATTTTCTCTAATATGAGTATTGCTACCCTGGCTTTTTTTTCCTGTCCATTTGCTTGGAAAATTTGTTTCCAGCCCTTCACTTTTAGTCTGTGTAGATCTTTTGTCCTGAGGTGGGTCTCTTGTAAGCAGAATGTGAGTGGGTCATGCTTTTTTATCCATTCAGCTGTTCTATGTCTTTTGATTGGAGCATTTAATCCATTTACATTTAAGGTTATTACTGATAGGTACTTATTCATTGACATTTTTGTACCTGTGTTCCTCTCTCTCTCTCTGTCTCTCTCTCTCTCTCTCTTCCTTACTTTCCTTAAAGCAGGACCTTTAGCATCTCTTGCAGAGCTGGTTTGGTGGAGTTGTATTCTTTTAGACTTCTTTTGTCTGGGAAGCTTCTTATTTGGCCTTCTATCTTGATTGAGAGCCTTGCTGGGTAAAGTAGCCTTGGTTACAGGCCTCTGGTTCTCATTACATGGAGTATTTCTTGCCATTCTCTTCTGGCTTGAAGTGTTTCCATTGAGAAGTCAGTTTTTAGCCTCATTGGGGCTCCCTTGTATGTTACTTCCTGTTTCTCCCTTGCTGCCTTTAATATTCTCTCTTCATCTTGAAGTTTTGCCATTTTAATTATGATGTGTCTTGAGGTGGGCCTCCTTGGGTTCCTCTTGATTGGGACTCTCTGTGTTTCCTGGATTTGTGTGACTTTTTCTCTCATCAAATTAGGGAAGTTCTCCTTCATTGCTTTTTCAAATAGGTTTTCTATCCCTTGCTCTTCTTCTTCTCCTTCTGGTATCCCTATTATACGGATATTATTACATTTCATATTGTCTGGCATTTCTCTTAATCCCTCTTCATTCTTTCTGAGCCTCTTTTCCTTTTCTTGCTCTTTCTGGGTGTTTTCTTCTACTTTGTCCTCTAGCTCGCTGATCTGAGCTTCTGCTTCATCGATCCTGCTTTTCATTCCTTCTACTGTGTTCTTCAGTTCAGAAATTGTGTTCTTCATTTCCTCTTGGCCCTTGTTGATAGTTTCTATTTCCTTTTTCATGTTGATAGATTTTCCAGTGTGTTCATTGTAGCTTCCCTGTAGTTTCTGGTAGCTCATTGTGAGCTCGTTGAGCTGCCTGATGATCATTGCTTTGAACTCAATATCTGATAGTTGAGTTGCCTCTATTCCATTTAGCATTCTTTCTGAGGCTTCCTCCTTTCCTTTCATTTGGGGATTGTTTCTTTGTCCTCCCATTGTTTGCGAGACTCTTCTTGTTAGCCTCAGCTTCTTAAACTGATCTGTTCTGGCTCCCTGGGTTTATGGTGTGAACTTCTGTGGTAGAATACCAGTGGGTTTCAGTGGTGCAGTTTCCTTGATCTGGTCTTAGCTGACTGGTCTTAGGCTGTTACTCACTGGTCTTAGGCTGTTATTTAAGTTGGCTCTGTGTTTATCTTTGGGTTTTGAGTGTTGTTGGGTCTTTCTTTGGTGGTTCCTTCCCACCAGCTGGTTAAATGAGGGTCCGTCTGTCCACCACCTCCTGTATTTTGTTGTGCTGGTGAGGGCAGGTTGTGTTGAAGCTGGTTCTTCCATGTGTATAAGGTTTTGAGGATTCTCTCTTGCTCTTGTTCAGTTGTTTATACTGGGTACTGTCTCTACTGTTAAGCTGTATTTCCAGATAGGTCCTGGATTGAGGTTTGTGTGGTTTCCACTCCCTCCTTCACCTTCCTCTGTTGTTATCTATTAGTGGGTCCTTTATTGGTTTTCCTCTTCCAGTGGGTATCCTGGTGTTCACCGCTTCCACCTACACTTTTTTTCGTGATCCGTTGGAAGGGGAAGGCAAAATGGTTTAAGGCAGCAAGATAGTATTCTATGATATTTACAGTAGCAGCTAGTAGAGAAGAGATAGGAGATCCTTGGCTATGTATAGTGTTAACCATGATCTTCCACCCAGACCCAGCTAGCTGATTTTTAGAAAGGATTGAAAGAAGATAAGACTCTTGTTGGGGAAGGAAGGATTGTGAGTTGGATTTAGAAAGCAGTGAGGTTGTGGGAGGTCAGATTCTGAGGTAAGGTGAGAGTAAAGGATAGTAAATAGGTGTAGTGTGTGAGAGAATAGAGTTAACCACTACAGTAATAGAGTTCAGGAAATTGTGAAGTAGGTTAAGATCTGGGAGGGGTGTTGTGAAGTATTTACAACTGCATGAAACAGCAATTATTTACAATAGTATTACAGCAACAATCATATGGCAGAATCTATAAGATCTAGATAACAAGAATAGGAGTATAGAACCTTGAGTAGTGTGCTAATGGAACACAGGTGAGGTAAAAGACAGTAAATTAGCAATACACTGTGAAAGAGATATCAGGGAAAACCTGTCAAGTGATACAATGTAACCAGCCTAGCAAAGAAACTATGCAGAAAGAAGAATACAAAAATACTATTAAATAAAAAGATGTAAGAATAATGGAAAAAATAATAATAATACAAATATGCAATAACTTGCGGGTTCTCTGTAATAGCAGAGTGAAATTTGTCTCACTGTCACAGCTGTTGTGATGCCCCTTCTTTGGGTTCAACTGTGGTTTTTTCACAGTTCCAGGTTTTTGTCTCACTTGTAGGTATTTAAAAAAAAAAGGCAGACGAAGATGGAAGAAGAGATGAAACTGGAGGAAAGAAAGTAGGAAGGAATAAAACAAGAAAGCAGGAAAGAGAGGAAAAGGAAATTGAAAGAGAATAAAAATAATAAAAATTAAAAAATTAAGAATTGTTCAAAAAATAGAATAAAATTAAAAAGCCTCTTGGTTTCAAAGTGGCCAAACTGTTTTTTCTGGTCCTGCTGGCTGTGGCAGGCTGAGGGGTGATTGATATGGCTTTTCTTCCTTCTTGGTCTGCACTCAGTCAGCTGCACACACTGTCTGGGGAGCTATCATGGTACCTCTCCCCTGTGCCCTGGGTGTGGGAACCAGGCCTTTCCCCAGGGTTACTGCTGTGGGCTAGGGTGCAGTGGTGCACCCCCATGCATGGGCTCTTGGCCAGACTGCCTCACCCTTCCCAGTGCTATGGGGGTGTGCAGTGTCCTCCACACAAGCACAACCTTCCATGGAACCTCGGGTTCACTGCCTGGCTTGTGGCAGGGAGGCCAGAGCAATTGCTGCAGGAGAATTCTCTAAACAGTGTCTGTCTTTTCATTACTTCCTCTTGACAAATTCCTCCTACTCAAGCCTGCTGCTCCATACAGTGGCCTGGCTTCTCCCACAGCCCAACTCTCCAGCCAGACCGGTGACCATGGGGGTCAGGACCTGTTGTGAGACCCAACCCTGCCAGTGTTCACACTGCGAGGATGCTCACAGCCCTTGTGTGTTTGCTAGCAACTGGGTTCCTCCCAGTGCTGCTCAGACCTTGTTTGGCTGGGGAGGGAGCAGTTGCCTGAGCTCTCTCCCAAGGACTGTGTGGCAAACCCAGCAGCAGGTGCTGAGCCTGGGGCCACAGCCCCCACCTGGACCTGCACTGGTCCCTGGGACCCTACCATTTTGCAGCACTCCTCTCACTGCCTGATTTTTTGGCCCCACCACAATTCTTGGTCCCTTATTTTCATACATGTTGAGGTGTGTTGGTTGCTTGCTCTTTTACTCTGTAGATTGAACAGGATTTTCTCCTGTGTGCAGGAGGAATGAAATCTGCTCCCTCTTACCCCGATGCCACCTTCCTTCTCCCTGAATCTCATAATTTCTTATATTTTGTTTTCTTTTTTTTCTGTCTGGCTTTGTTTTTTTAAAAAATATATTTTATTGATTATGCAATTAGAGTTGTCCCAATTTCCCCCTCCATCTGGTACCCCCCTACCCTACACCAGTCTACCCCCTTAGTTCATATCCATGGGTCATGATATAAGTTCTTGGGCTTCTCTATTTTCTATACTGTTCTTAACGCCTCCCTGCCTATTCTGTACCTACCAATTATGTTTAATCCCTGTACCTTTTCCCCCATTCTCCCATTTCACATACCAGCTGATAACCCTCCAAATGATCTCCATATCTATGATTCTGTTCCTGTTCTAGTTGTTTGCTTAGTTTGCTTTTTAGATCCAGTTGTTGATAGTAGTGAATTTGTTGCCATTTAAATGTTCATAGTTTTCACCTTCTTTTTCTTAAATAAGTCCCTTTAGCATTTCATGTATTAGTGGCTTGGTGATGATGAACTCCTTTACCTTGTCTGAGAGGCACTTTATCTGCCCTTAGATTCTACTATTTTTATGTCAAAAGTTTATTGCAATATACAGAAAGCATTGGATTTTTGCAGGCCTGTTAATTAGTCACATTTATTGAATTTGGATCTCTGCAAGTGAACTTTGATATTAGAATAAAAAAATGAAACATTGTCTATACATGGAAATTTCCAAGTATGGGTTTAATATGCAGAAATACAGAAGGTAAAGGGTCTGCTGTAATAAAATTCAATAGTAAAAATTGGTAAACATAGTAAAGGCTTTACATTTTATTATCATGGCTATATACTCAGTGAGGTAGGCAGTGTAACTTTGTCTAGTAGGTCAGGACTCTTGTATGGTTTCCTTATTTATGAGCTAGACAAGAATTAAAATGAAAGAAAATGGTGAGGGCTTTTAGGTGGCACCAAAAAGGTAAGAGTTATTTGTCAAATTATGTATTCTGTGGGTCAGATTAGATAAAAGTGAAACATGCATTTCATATGACATATGACTTTCTAAGTTAAAATAATTTTCATCACAATATAGTAAAGGAACAGATTTTATGAGATAATTGATCAACACAGTGAAATATGACTGACCTATCAAATATTCAGGTCTCTCTAGCAAATTTTTCATTCTCTGCAGTAAGATGAAACTTTAAACTTCCTGACTCCATTTTAAAACAGGTATTTGCAAATGAGAATTAAACAAGCTTGTATGTTCATTAAAAATAGCAAATTCTTTTGTGATTTTTCTTCTTCAAAGCATATCCATCCTAGCTCAATAACTCTGGTAAGTAAAACCCAGATCCTACTGTCCCAGGAACTCTGAGGGGAACTTGTGTATATTCTGTTTGTTTTTAATGGCCCTTGTCAGTGGTTTAGCTTACAGAAAAGCTACTGTCAAAGGGCTGTCCAAGTTTATCAGAACATTATGCAACCTGAAATAATCATCTCACACAGTTTTTCTTAAAAGTTAGCTTCAGGGTCGTCATTTCTGGTGAGTCAGTATCTTCATTTGATTAATTAGCTATTTTGTTTGATAACTATTTAGGAAACTCCCAAGCGTGCCCCTCCTACTTTTTATATAGCTATACCTTTTTCACTACCTTCTTGTTTTAATGTTAAAACATGGTCATGTTGTTGAGATTACTTTTAATGTTTTTTATTTGAAACTACAAAAGGCATTTTGCATGTATTTAAAAAATTATATTATACCCCCTTCCCTTTTCTTTTTATTTACTTCTCTAAAGAAATCAATACCATGATACCGAAAATCTTTATTTTTAGCCTATTAAACTTTAGCTGAGCCAACAATGTACACTTATAGAATTCAATAGAAAACTAACACTCAAATCTTAGTGCACTGCCAGTTGGTGCTTTTGTTCTTATTAAAAATACCCTAAGGAAGGTGGAAGCAAAGGAAGGAGGTAGGTTTGGATGGGGTGCGGGGGGAGTGGTGGGGAGAAAATGCAGACAACTGTAATTGAACAACAATAAATTAATGTATGAAACAAATGAAAAAATGCCCTCAGGATCCTGAAACACCAATTCAAAAGTACCTATGCACCCCAATGTTCATAGCCATGTGCTAGAAGCAACCTAAGTGCCCATCTGTAAGTAAATGGATCAAAAAACTGTGGTACATTTACACAATGGAATACTACATGGCAGAAAGAAAGAAGGAGCTCCTACCCTTTGCAATAACATGGATGGATCTGCAGAGCATTATGCTAAACGAAATAAGCCAGGCAGTGAGGGACAAATACCATGATCTCACCTATAAGTGGAACCTACACAACCAAACAAACAAGTAAGTGAAATATAACCAGAGACAATGAAATAAAGAACAAACTGACAGTAACCAGAGAGGAGGGGAGAGAGGGATAATAGAGGAAGGGACATCAAGGAACATGTATAAAAGACACATGGACAAAGCCAAAGGGGGTAGGTTTGAGGGTGGGAGGTGAGGATGGGTTCAGTGGTGGAGCATGGTGGTGTGAAAATGGAGACAATCATACTTGAACAACAATAAAAAATACATCTATGCTGCTATTAACTTTGTTTCCCTTTGCTTATGCCAGCTTTCTACCATTTTTTATAATCAAAAATACCCATAATGTTAACAATTTTCTGAAATTGAATGATGACTAAACATTCAAAACTTATCCTTTCATTGGAGTGATAAACTAAATAGCCCAAATTCACACTTGAGGGGACACAGGGACCCCCAGTGACTCACTGATCAATGGCATGTTTGTATTTGGTAGGTCATCATTAGAAGTCTATGTATTTCTGGATTCCTGTGACTGTCTCAGTCTCTCATTGTTTTTAATGGTGGTAATCTATAAACCATCACACTGAATGCATGTGCATGAGCACACCTAAACACTAATAATTGAATAATTTGAAGAAATAAATACACTTTTTTTCTTTAAACAGAAGACATTTTTAAACTGTTTTCATTTCTGAGTGATGATAAAAGAAAAAAGTGTTATTTTTATTATGCAGGTCTTTTTAAATTAACTGTCCCACAAAAATTGTAAAATATAGTATTTATATTTCAAGTTAAAAGAGGGAGGTAAAGTGTAAATAAAATTCATTTCAAAAAATAAATAAAAATAAATATTTTACAAACATTTGTCAAAGGACAAAGCTTCTTTCTGCACAAGTTCCTATATGGTTCTTAACTCATTACTCACGATAATATACTCATTAATTTATTTCTGGATGTTCATCAGTTTATGTGTTATTTTCTTGTATCTACATCAATTTGGATATTCTAGGAGAACTGCATGGTCAGATTAATTCACACTGAATAATACCACAGAGGCATTTTTCAAATAGGCACTCAGCAAGTGGCTTTAGTAAAATGCAGCACTCAGTATTTTAATGAGTTGTTTCCTTTTAGAAGTGAAGTTCAGAGTCATACAATTTAAGGTGAGCTGCATTTATTATTGAATACTTATTGTATATACATAGTAAAAGCCAGGGTTATTAGCAAACATCTTCAGCTACACAGAATATATTTCTTTTAAGTAGCAAGTTATAGAGTTATCATTAAATAAAAATGTCAGCAAGATATGCATCTAACTCTAAAGAAATATGTAGAGCCATTGTCAGGTTAAAAAGTGGTTTTAAATTGACCATTAAATTAAGTATACTGATTTAATAAACTTGGACCTTTTCCATTTTCTTAACTAACAGGGAGACTGTGGTCCATTAAAGTTGAAATATTGGAAAGTGACAATAAAATTGAACAGAAGGCAATGAAGCAATATCTGTAAAAAACAAGCTCTGCATTTCAATATCTGCTGTGCATATAACCAGCAAACAGCTCCAGATAATAGTAAATATTTCAAATTACACACCTCCTATGATAAAGTTATGTGTCATCTTTTATCTGTCCCTCCTTTACCTACATAAATATAAACACACACATATACATTCATATTTATAATGCATATGTACAGACTGACACCCATAAATCCCATGTACCTTTAACTCAGAATAAAGAGCAGAGCATTGCCAGTGACCGTGAATTCTCCTGAATGTTCTTCAACAAGTTTCTCATTTACTCCCTTCAGATGTTCACCACTCACAAATTCAGTATTAATGATTGGTTTGCCCATTAAATGTTTTGCTACATTATAATTTATCCATAAATATGTTTATTAATTTTATTTTGTCTTTATATAAATAGAAACATACTTTGTGTATTTCTCTTTGTGTATTTGTGCTTAAAGTTATGTACTTATTATTGAACATTGTTGATGCATGTAACTCTAGTTCATTCATTTTATTTTTCACTCTATAATTTTTCCATTTCTTAGAGCAGTTTTATCTATGGTTTAGGGATTACTTGTTTCTAGTGAATGTACACTTTCATGTTTACAAAGCCATGTTGACAATTTTTCACTATGGTCATTAAAATAAAAATAGTGAATTAACATCAGATAAAAATAAAATAAAAAGGAAAGTAATAATCTGTTAAATGGATCTGATGTAAAAAATAGAAACTCAGTTCAAAAGTTAAAGAACTGAAAAAAATATTCACTTTCAACATGCCCATGATAAAAGTGGCAGAAGGACAACTGAGAAAGAATCATTTAAAAAGTAATATTCATGCAAATGATGGTTGATAATTTTACATAGTTATGAAAGACAGAAATTCTCATATTCAGTTGGAGAGAAAATCCTGAAGTAAAAAAATAATATCATGATAAGTAAAGATAATAGTATTTCACCAAGATACAATATGGGAAATCTGCAGACCATGGAAGACAAATTAATATTTTAAATATCAGAAAAATTAAGATAACCTACTAGGAGGAAACAATTAGGAATTATTAAAAAACAAGGACATTGGTATAATGCTTTCAAAATGCTGAGACAGAGTAACAGTCACCTGGAATCTGGCTCTGATCCCAGTCATGACTCCTTTATGAGGATAAAACACAAACATTATGAAAAATAAATAAACATACAAACACAAACTTTACTGCTCCCTAAATCTTCTTTAAGATAGGAATAAGAAACCAGGGAAAAGAAACAAGTGACAATGAAATTCGTAACAGGAGTGTCTCAATAGAAATCATGATTTAAAAAATGGTAAATAACAAGTGTGAGTAATTTAGAAATAAAATAGAATAAAATGACAGACAACACCAAAAGCATGATCAATGAGATCAAAGTTGGACTTAATAAGAAATTTTAAACAACTTCTGCTCTGTAAAGGATTTTATTAAGAGGATGAAAAGACAAGACAAAGACTGTGAGAAAATGTTTTCAACATATATCTCATAAATGTACATCCAAAATATATGGAGGACTTTTAACTCTCAATAATAAGAAAACAAATGGGCAAGAAGTATAAATACGTATCTAACTAAAGAATATATGCATATGGCAAATAAGCATATGAAAAGATGCTCAACATCATTTGCCAATATAAAATTGAAAATAAAAACAATTAGGTACCTTTACACATTTAATAGAATGGCTGAAATGTAAACATTCTGATTATACCAACTGCTGGTGAGGCTGTGTGGCAGCAGGAACTCTGGTTCATTGCTGGCAGGAATGCAGACTGGTACAACCACCACTTTGGAAGATATTCTGGCACTTTCTTAAAGAGCTGAACAAATTTATACCATATGATCTAACAACAGATATTCTAGGTATATATCCAGGTGTTGGAAATTTATGTTCACATGAAAACATGTATGCAGATGTTTATAAGTTTTATTCACAATCACCAAAACCTGGAAGCAGCCAAGATCTTCAAAGGGGGATACATAAACAAAATGTGGTACATCCATGCAATGGAAAATTATTCTATGATGAAAAGAAATGAGCTATTCAACCACAAAGAGAAATCAATGAATCTTCAATTTATACTAGTTTTAAGTGAAAGAAGCCAGTCTGAGATTACATACTCTATGGTAACAATCATATGATGTTCTGAAACTGACAAAGCTGTAGAGACAGAAAAAAGATCAGTGGTTTCCAGTGGTTTGGAGGGTAGTGAGAAGAGGGATGATTGAGTAACTGAAGCACATAGGATTTTTAGGGTAGTTTCACCATTCTGTATGATACTGTAATGGATAGATGACACCAAGCATTTATCAAAATCCAAATGAACTTTATGGACTGAGTCAAAATTAATACATACAAATTTAAAGATCACATGTAGTATTAGGGGAATTTCAAGATTGAATATAGAATATGACAAAACACCCTAACTATTTTACCAATTTATGAGAAAACTTCACTGAAAGGAGCAGAGGAAGCATACTGACAAGTAGCTTTGGATATGACTGGAGTCTGTAAAACTAAAGACAAAATGCTGCACATAAACAATATACTCTAGTTGCTAAATTTGTGCCTCGTGGAGTATAGGTAACAATTCTTTTACTATTGTATGTGTGTATAGGCACTGAACAATTAAGTGAATAGATGGCAGATGGTGGGAGCTGATTTCTCACTGTTGGGAAGTTATAGATAAGCAAGGAGAAGTGCCTACAATGATCCCTGTAGTAATGAATTTGACCTGGAGGTACCACTACGAATTGATAGTTATATATTCTCATATATATAAATAATATATTTATGTATGCATTCCTTTTTTAAAAGATTATGTTTATTTTATTTTTAGAGAGAGGGGAAGAGAAGGAGAAAGAGGATGAGAAACATCAGTGTGTGGTTGCCTCCTGTGTGCCCCACACTGGGGACCTGGCCCACAACCCAGGCATGTGCCCTGATTGGGAATCAAACTTGTGACCCTTTGCTTCACAGGCACATGCTCAATCCACTGAGCTATGCCAGCCAGGCCTATGTATGCATTCTTAAAAATACTTATTTAATTAAAATGTCTCCTTGTCACTTTTTATGTTGTTAGACAGCCACACGTATTATGTGATGATACATAATTCATCATGAAAAGGAAGAAATGATGCTTCCTTGACTTCTGACAAGTATTGATATTTCTAACTTTTTGGGGTTTTATTTGTTTGTTTGTTTTTTACAAATTGATATGCTGAGACATTTGTATTAGCTAAAGGATAAAAACTATTATTACCCAGGCAGTAATTATTTGGAAACAACAGGACCAACTGTGGTAAAATATGTTCATTTCTTCCCAAGTAATAGGGTATCCATACTCTTTTCCAAATGACCTTGCTGTTTTTCACACTAACAAGATAAAGTAATTTTTCCTAATCCTTGACTTCAGTTTCATTCACATAACTTACATTGGACAACAGGCTAGTGTGGAAGACTAAGGTGGCAATTCTGAACACAGCCTTAAGAGAGCCTGAGGATTCCTCATATTCTCTTGCACCCCAACCCTCAACATGAGAAGAACATGGTGGGTCTGGCCTGCTTTTTGCTGGAGAAGCACAAAGAGCAGAGCTAAGTGGCTGCATTCAAGCCAGCTACCAAAAGCCAGGCCCAAGTCCATTCACTGATGCAAATATGTGAGCTAAACAAATGATTATTGCATGCTACTGACTTTGTTGTGGTGGTTTGTTTTACAGGATTATTGTGGTTATAATTAATATTAAGCTTGCTTATATCAGCAATAATAAGTTGGAAAATGAAATGGCATAAATAAATTTAAGTACATCAGTTCACATAACCTAGAAAATACCTGTAATAAAATTTATCAAACAGTGTTAAAAACATATTATGTATAAACTTTACTCAAATTTTGAAACAAGGCTTAAGACTATATGTACAGATATAATTTTGCTGAATGGATAGAATCAACATTTTAAAATGTCAGTAGCCCAAATTCAATATAGTTTCAATACATTTTTCTCAAATTGATGCTATTCAATTTATTTGGGAAGAAAAATGTGTGCATGTAAAATATATATACCAAGGTACTTATTGCCGCATTTTTTACAAGAGTAAAACCTTGGAAATTACCTCATATTTTATACTGGTAAAATAGACTTTTATTGTAAACTATCATATTGAATGACATGCAGCCATTAAAACAAATCAGAACATAAGTAAAAAAGTTCTATGAAACATGAATTATAAGAATTCAGCATCTTGCTACCTTTCTATGTAAAACCCATAGCAATATGGATAAAATAGAAGTTTTATGTTTATAGGATTAAGTACTTTGTTATACTAATATATGTACAATTAAATTGATGCAGACACTGGCCTGCAGTATCCACATCATTATAGCTGAAATGAGATATTCACACAGACTACCGAGTCCGGTGGAGGAAAGGGACGGCATGGCTTTTCTCTCAAGGTGAGCAAAAGCCTTGGCCCTTGCCATGACCGGCCTTTATTGGGTTTCTCAGCACATTACATGGTGGTCCTCATTTATTATGCACAGGTTCACTTTAGGTGGTTATCTTTTACAGAGAACAAAGGAGCCAATGCTGCTAATCACATCACAAAAGATGTATATTTGCAAATAAAAAGGCAAAAGTGGTTGAACCAGTTACACTCATCCTTGGAAGGTTTAGCATGGATTTTAGGAAGTTACTTTGCAGTAGATGTCCTCAATTAAGGGTGAGGGAGTTTTTTAGCAAGAGTAAGACTCAAAGCGGCCTAGCCACATTCAGGCCTGATTCCCCACAGGAGAACCTATCTGTGGGCATGGGTCCTGTGCATCTCTGAGTGGGAGCTGGGCCCATGCCATGCAGAACGGTCTCCTACATTAAATGCATAATGTATACATGTGTTACATAAATACTTGTATATATGTATAAGGTGGTATATGTGTATATATAATGTGATACACAGGATGGGACAAAGATGTGTTTACAGTTGTAAGTACACAAGACATAGGGTTTATACTTGTATTAGTATTTATTATTTATTAGTTATTGTATTATTTTCTATATGAACAATTTTTACCCCACCCTATATATTCATATGCATAATCTAAGCATATTAAATTGACAGATATATTTCTATAAATACATACACACATGCACACTTTCATATGAAGGTCAAGGATCTTTGTTTTGCTCACTGATAGGCATTAAATGTCTAAAAAAGTTACAAGCAAATAGTAGGTGCTTAATAAATATATTATGAGTGAATAAGCCAGAGAAGAGGAATGAAACTTTATGGAAATCTTCAAGGGCATTTTTTACTTTTTCTTGAGATAATTCTGATTTGTTTGCCTTTTTTGCAACAAGGATATGTCCATGTTATTTGCATAAGGAAATAGCAAAATTAAAAAAGAATTAACTTTTAAATCACACATAAAGGAAATTATTTATCATGCAAGAGTAAAAGAAAATAACTGAAAATAACAAGGTTCAAACATTTATATATTAAAAAGTTTTAGACAATTTTCAGGATTGTACAGAACTTTGTATGTGAATGAAAATATGTTTTTCTTGTTTAATGGACTCTATATTTTAAAAGTGTTATCCTGGCTAAATTATTCCACAAATTCCATGTGAAACTAATTCTGTATTTTACTGGGAATTATAAATATGGGAAACCAGTAAATAAATCTTTGGAATTAATGAGGCAAAGTAGCCCTACTTAAAAGAGATTGCATTATGTATTAGAGAATAAGAGCAAAATGCTGAAACTGCCTTTAATATAACACACTTTCATGAAACAAGACCAAGTATATGTCAGTGTATGTAATGGTGGGTGTATGTCAATATATATAAAAAACATATCTGTTTAAATATTATTATGTAAGCCTGGAGAAAAGTATGAAAAGAAAAATATTAGGTCAAAAATATTAAATTGCAGTTGAGAAATTTGAAGAAGAAAAAAGAGTGAATTAGAGGAAAAAAGAAAAGAAGTTTCACTACAAAAAGGTAACATTATGATAAAAGGCTAGTACAAATCCATTTAAGAGGTAATCTTAAAAAGAAAAAATATTAGATGATTGAAGAGAAATATATTTAATTAAAATCTGCAGAGTGTGTGTGCATTTATTGTTTTAAAATCTAAGCTAAAATTTTCATTTGTGAACAAAAGTTAGGCAGAATATATAAGGTTCATTGTCAGTTTTATACTACCACAAATAGTGAGCAATGGGATATCATTAAATGAAAAAGAATTCTAAGATACAGAACATTGTATATAACTCATTTACATAAGGAAAATGTTTGTGCATAATATGCAAAATATGTATCATAATACATACCAAGTGTTTATCACTTCTAGGTACAGAATGAGAATGAGTTAGTTATAAAGAAATATTTTTCTAATTTTCTCACTATGCATGGCTAATGCTTAAATTGTTCCAGTGTTATGTTATATATTACCTTTGTAAATTTTAAAAGGAAAAATCTTGTTTTATGAAAAATATAGCTTTTTTATTGTTTCAAAACATAACAAAGCTATAAAAATGTGCATTTTTTTCTATGAAGTTCATGTAACATTTTGTATTTTGCATGGTAAAAAGACATATGTGGACAAGTTTATTTTCTTTCTACATTTTTTCTCTCAGAAAACACTAAGTGAAATTAAATAACAATGTGCAAGTAGAAAGCCCTGCTTGGGAATGATCTCAGTAAATGGTGCCAAGTTCTTTGTCTGACATACAAAGCCTTCCAAATCTGGACTCATGTGAACTTGAACTCCACCTACATTTCAGTTGATTTTCATCAGACTGTTTCCCCTTATTTTCTGCAACACATTGCACACACTCACCTTTTTGTTTTACTACTTATTGCTCTAATTTTTGAATTTTCTTCTCTTTTCTGCTTGCTGATATGCTAATCAGCTATTGAAACCCAACTTGTCTCACTTCCATATTTATCCTTTGACCCCCTGAGTCTCTGGTAATTGTTCCTCCCCATTGCACATTCACACACTCTGTCTTCTGTCACTAATCAGTTGTGCATATTTCAGTCTGTATTGGTAGACCTCATCTTCTTTAAGGCAGAGTTTATTTCTTAATGAATAGTGATTATCTGATCCTCCAATAATTTCCAAGTGTGTATAATTTATATGTAATATCAAAAATAATTAATTGGGAACATACCCTGTAAAAATGTATTTACATAGCACTATGTTAATAGCTTTTATTCAATTAGACTCTAAACTAAAAGTTTCATTTCATCTATACTGCTGTGTATCATTTCTCATCCTTATCTTTTGACACTGAATTTCATGTTTACATAACTCTTTTTAAATGTACTACAGCATAAAAATCACCACATTTTAAAAAATTGAGTAGGGATGGAAGAAAGGAAAGACAATTAATTGCATGGAGAAGAGAAACTGTAGGTCAGAGTGGACAGAGTCTTCGGTCTAAGGAAGAGCTGAAACAGTAGAGGCAACCCAATGGGAGGAAGGGGATGGTCTAAGACTTAAGAACTGAAGAGAGTTTCTGAACTAACATGTTGTATCATGTCTCATTAAAAATTAAGATGATATGTCCTAACCTAAATTGAGCCATTAAAAAAAAACAACTGATTGAAATTCATCATGTACCAGACTTCATTAATATAGCAAAAACCCATTTAAAAATCTTCTGTCACTCACCTCATTAGATATAGTCATACCTATTTTCTTTTCCCAGATATCCATAAGTATGATTAAAAACTCAAGATATGATACAAGAATATAATGGTCTCATAGTATGAAGATGGATATGATAAAAGGATTTAAATAGTTTAGTACAATTTTATCGTTTCTTTTGAAAAAAGCTCAAATATGTGATATGGCAATGTTGAGTTAGTTACATCACTTTTATAGGATGAATATATGTTTATATATATAATTTATTACATGGCAGATAAAAATATCCATTAAAATATATGTCAAAATTACTTATAGTAAGCTAGAATATATGTGTATGTGTGTACATATATATGTAGAGAGAGAATTTCTAGAATAAGTCTCATGTGGTTTGATTCACAATTCTACTACTGATTATCAAGTAGTAAACTATACTTTTGTCTCTTGAACCCCACTCGAAGTTACACTTTGTATGTATGTAAATTAGCAAAAATAGCAAATGTGTGGAATGGTGGTGTGAATGAATTTATACATGTGAAGCAGTTGGCTAAATAATTGGGATATGGAAATGCTCAATACCTAATAACTATAAAAATAGGATGTATTTAATCAAGAAATTAGACTTCTATATATGTTTTATTATGTTTAAAATAACATAAATCATGCAATTATAGATTTGGGAAATATAAAGAAATTCAAGGGCAATTTAGCACTTTAAGGACAAATTAAAGACATTTTAGGTCTTCTTGCCCAATTTGCAAACTTAGGACATAAGAGACACAATTTTACATAAGGCATTTATGATTAAACAGAAGTCATTCACTATTCTGAAATGAGAGGAACATAATTTATGTAGTTTTATTTTTGTAGTTGATAAAATTTCAAATGATGAAATTTTATGAGGAGTGACTTTCTTTCGTAAGTGAAAAGCACACACAGGGACTGAGTACTTAGTGACAAGACAACAAGCAGGAGCCTTCGTTTATATCGTCTGCAGTGCAGGAGATGATTGCAAGGTGAGCAGAGCAAAGAACACAGCACAAGCACTGCATGGCACAGCTATGGTCCCCTTTCACACACCGGCTGTTTCTTGTGAAATATTCCCTGCAATCTTTGAACTACACACATAAAGCTTACTTTGCAGTTGGAATATCTGCCATAAAGGAAATAGTTTTAGATTTGAATCTAAGTCAATTAAAATATCTTTTAAGACGATGCCTGAGAATTCTGTGTGAAAGAATTCTTGCAAAACATTCTGAAGTACCCTAAATAATCTTCTTCCTGGAGCGTGAAATTTACACTTAAAAGAAAAACACCAGATTCTGGAAAGAATGTACTTCAGACATTATTTCTGTGAGTGAGTTCATGGATCCCACAGGTGTTTATATGAGACTCCTTCGTCTTTCCTCTTAGTAGCTCTTATTTATCACATAGGTAGATTTATTTACAGGATTTTTTTTCTTCCTCAAAACAAAAACTACATAAAATATTAATGTATATACAACACCCACAATCTTGCAAAACTTATGAGAACTGTAATTTTATATCTTATATCTGATGTTGTTCCTAAATATGGTTGAAAGGGACACTCTGGGGGAAATGCTCAAGGACAAAAAGAGTCAGATGACAGATAATTTCATGAGGAGGAGATATTACCATTTTCTTCTATAGAAAGGTAGATGAGATCAGAACAGGAATATAATCATAACTAGGTGCATTTTTTTTAATTTTTTAAAAATATTTTTAAAATTTATTTTTAGAGAGGGAAGGGAGGGAGAAAGAGAGAGAGAGAGAGAAACATCAATGTGTGGTTGCTGGGGGTCATGGCCTGCAACCCAGGCATGTGCCCTGACTGGGAATCGAACCTGCGACACTTTGGTTCGCAGCCCGAGCTCAATCCACTGAGCTACGGTACGCCAGCCAGGGCCATAACTATGTGCATTTTACTTTAAACTTCTGTCAACTCTTTTTTTGTGTGTGCTGAAACTCCTCTAAACATAATAAGTATCATTTCCTTCTTCCTAGGTAGCAATATAATGGGATTATTATTACAGAGGGCAAAATATCTTTCTATAACTATGCTGGGAGGAATTTGACAAGACTCATAAAAAGCAAGGTTCACTTCACTTGAGAATATCTAATCAATTTTAAAACTGGAATATGTGTTCCAGATTTCCCCAGAGTTCAATATCTTTTCTATCAAGGATAAATTTCTAAATACAAGGCAGACACTGACATAAGAGCACTCACCATCAGTATGTCCTTTGTAGTGAATTTAGAGGAAATCATATTCCATATTCTGTGTAAGCAATGTCTACACATTATTTCACTGGTAAAAAAACAGCATTATTGGCATTTTCTGTGTTTATGGAAATATTTATAATATAGTCACAGGTCTATACAATTAAGTAATAATATAAGTGGTATTGTACAGATTATGTGCTATACACATACTTCCTAAAATGGACATAACTGGCTAATTCAATCCAGGAAAACTTTCCAAAATTTTAATTGATAGGCCTTGAGCATTTTCCCACTGATGACAAATAAATCTGTATGCATTATTAAAGGACAAACATTTTTCTTCTGTTTTTACCAGTTTGACTCTCTTTGACTAATATTTAATAAATACACAAAGCAAACTGCATGACTTTGAGAAGTTGGACTTGAACAGAACTGGATCTCAAGTTCTTTCTCCTCCTCATGAAACACTGAGATACTGCTGAAACCTATACTTGATATGAAATTTTTACAGTGTTATTTTAGCCAGGAAAGATATCTTTATGTTAAAAAGCATATCTCTTATGAGCTATTTCTTATATAAGTAAGCACTGTGGTAGGCAGAAAACTTCTAGAGACTATGAAACAAAAGCGACCATTATTTTCTATAGAAAAGAAACTCTAACTGTGTGAACATTATAATGAGGTATCTAATTTTGAAATTTTGTATTAGACACATAACTCCAGTTTTGCGTAATCTACCTATATTTATCTAGCTTAGTTCAGGGTAAGAGTTAAATAAATTATTGGGTATTTATGTGAAATATGAATGTGCAGGTGTATGTTTGTATGCCTTTCTGTATCTGTGTGTGAGCAGGTGCATGTGTATTTCTTGATATTTATTCCTTGATACATGATACCACTCTCAATCATAAATTTTCCTAAATTTACTTTAACTAATGTGGTTATGTTAACCTTTTAGAAACAACATGTCGTTAGCAATTTATAAATTTCATGGAGGCTGGTGATTTACCTTTTATACAACCTATAAATATTTGGAGGATACAGAGAAATACACAGCATAACCTGTTAACATTGATTGATGATCTTGCTTTCACACAGAAGGCAATAGGTGGAAAATTAGAGAGGAAGAGAAGGTATGGAAAATGCATCTTTGCATCCAAGGTACACTTTCTTCTTTCCATATCTGTATTCTTTATTCCCTTCCCTCTCCTCTGCCATTTCCTCCATTATCAACAAAGCTTTAAAATAGAGGGAGGCATGGAAGATAAGATGGTCTTATTCCTTCTTCTCTGGAAGCCTAGTAGCAATTTTACAAGTCAATTCTATGGTGAGTTAGTACTTCACAAAATGTGTGAGCTTTCACTTTATATCTGAGCTAAACAGAAATATAGTAATTGTGCAAATCAATTACATATCACCAAAGTGAACCCATGTATCAATTTGAAAAATGAATTAAGTAAATTACTTAAATCTTGAAAAATTTAATGATGAAGACTAAGTTGGTATTCTTTTAAAAAAGGAATATGAAGAAAAATAGAATATGAAACTTTGTACTCAACCACTCCAATTTTGTCCAGTTTTGTTCATTCTTATGTTACCTTTTACATCTGCAATTTGATGTGGGGGAAAAAAACCCTTTATATGAAACAATTCAGCAAAATCTTTAATTTGAATTATTATTAAAGAAAGGTATGTGATATATAATTTTTGAGGAGTCCATTTTTCTTATATGTATATACACATATACACACATAATACATATACATCCCTATTGTAGACTCATTTAAAAAAATAAACATGAATGATTTGTAATTGTATGGCACATTTGTATGAACATATTTACATAGTGTATTTCTAATAAAAATTTCAACATGTTCCTAATATAGTATTACTTTTTTTGCCATACCCTTTTATTCTAAGGGTACCCTTTTTATTCTAACACTAAGATGAACTCTAGTTAGGTTTTCCAGAGCATCATCATTGCATTTAGTTGTTTTTAAGTGAAATGATTTTTTGTTTGTCAACTGCAACGTGATATCCTCCTGGTTGAAGCTACACTGCCAACAGTCCTGCATTTTCATTGGTGTTAGGGACATAGTGTCTTCTAAAACCCAGGGACACTATGACTTCTACACATCTTTCCATCCAACATCTCTGAGAAATTCTGAACCTGATAAAAAACATTTTATTGTACTTACAAGACTGTGGCTTCTTTCATTGCTTTGCTCTTGCTGCCCCTTCTGGTGGTAATTCCTTTCCTTACACACTACCACCAAACTCTCCAATTAAAAACCCAGCATATGTATCATTTCCTAAGAATGATTCCCATAATTACATCCAATCATCAGACTATCATAATAACTTATGTACACATATGTCATAGCATATTTACATGATAATTAAAAACATTATAACTATCTCCCTCTGTTATCTCCATCTTTCTAAGCCCGGATAGCAGAAACCTCATTTCTTCCATCATCTGTGTCTTTTACATTTAGCATAGTCTCAGGACAAAGCTAATGCTCAATTACTATGTACATGTGTATAAATGAAATGTTTCATGTTATAATTTCCATGTTCCACAGAAAACCAATGCTCTTTATGATACTCTTGCTCTTCCTTTGAATTTGTTAATTATACTTTCTCAATTCTTTCTCCAGTCTCAGACTTTACATATCTACAATATATTGATTTACCTTCAATAAACTATGAAAATTCATTATGATAAACCCTAGTGCAGTTATCTGACAATTGAATTATCTTAGCAAAGGAAATTAAATGCAAATTACCACTTTTTACATATTTTTGAATTCTTAATGGAAACTGAAATATCATTTTAATAAAAAAGTCTATGTTGAGGGGAGAATGTATGCCCCAGTGGAAGATAATCATTTCATGCTGCTGAGAACACTACCAGAATCATAAGAAATCTTTTAATCCCAGGCAGCTATTTAACAGTGCAGTGACCCTAAAGATGTTAAATAACCTTTTCTTTTATCCAAAGCAAGGCAATTGAATTCAATGTTCCCTGGTGGTCCTTCCATTCCTAATATTATATGCAAACAAATGTGCCCTCTTGGTATTCCTTTCAAATTTATGAAAGTCCATCTCAGTGATTTTATGCTAACCCTTCCCATATCTAATTTATTCCATTGTCTGACAAAGTTAAGATTTTCTTTTATTTTCAAGCTGTTACTTTCTTGTTGTAAAAAACATGATCTTGTGTCAATCTTGATAAATTCAAGCTTGTTTTTACTGGATATTTCGAGTTGTAAGAAATATAAAAATTTCTGTGGGTCAATTTCTTAAAATGCAAAAAAGCTACAATAATAGATTAAGTTCAGAGTTTTATAGAATCATTTCTTTTCCTTTTGGTCTATGATTAAGTAACCAATAGCTACATAGCTATGCAACCACACTGAATATACTTCTTAAATTTCAACCCACATGAATTACTATTTTAGAGAACATGACTACGAGAATGGAGGGAAATGAATTGGGTTCAGCTTCACCTTCCCACTCACCTGACGACAGGCTAAATGTATATTTATTTATTTATTTATTTATTTTACAGAATGCTGGTAGGGACTCCATATAATACAGGAGTGAGGCTAGATTTGAATGTGTACAATTTGAAGATGATGTTCTTAAGACCCAGTTTCTTTTGACCATCTTTACATTTAATATTGATGAATCTTGTTGATGTTTTGTAAGGTACTATAATTTATTGAACTTTTATAAAACAAAAATTTGAAATTTTTATAAGACATGACACTCCATTATTATCACATGGATAATTTGTGAATTGTGTAGTTATTTGTACTTTGTTCTTTCATCCTTGACAAAATGTTAAATCTTATGAGAACAGGAGTCATGTCTGTCTTGATATAATTATCAAGCCCAGTAATTGACACATATACTTAGTGGTTTAGTAAATATTAATTGAATTAATGCCATATAGTCCACTGATTGCCATCGTTCCTGAATGTTTAATAGTCTTTTTTTTTTCTTATTAGTCTCTGAGTTCAGAGCCTATGTGAAGGTTTAAAGAGGAATAATTTCAATTCTCTTCTTTGCAGGAAAGATTTTTTTCTAGTGATTTCAAATGATAGAACTATTAAATTCTAAGAACTATTTCTTAGAATCACAGGTATTTTCAATAGTCGTATACTATGAATTTTGTTTAGGATTTGGTGTTCTTTTGTGTTTATTTACATGATTTTATTTCAGTTATGAGGAGATTTTAGAATGATCTTTATAACTTTATTTCACCTAAAATGTGGTTTTGTTAATGTTTTTATTGCAGTTTTGTTTTTTAAAAACCTACATCTTAGCCCTCACCAGCACGGTTCACTTGGTTGAGTGTCATCCCACAAAGCAAAAGGTCACCAGTTGGTTTCCTGGCCAGGGCACATGCCTGGGTTGTGGGTCCTGTCCCTGGATGGGGCACATGTGAAAAACAACCTATTGATCTTACTCTTACACACTGATATTTCTATCCCCTCTTTCTCCTTGCCCTGCGTCTAAAAAAAATAATTAAATTAAAAATAAATAAATAAATATTTTTAAAAGCTACAGCTTTTTGAAAAGATTTTATTTATTTATTTTTTAAAAGAAGAGAGGGAAAGAAACATCAGTGTGCAAGAGAAACATCAGTCAGTTGTGCCCTCAATCAGAGATCTGGCCCACAACCCAGGCATGTGCCCTGACCACGAATCGAACTGACAACCTTTTGGCTTGCAGGCTGATGCTCAATCTATTCGACATCAGCCAGGACAAAAAAACGTAGCTGCATCTTAACACAAATTAATTCTTTGGAGATGTTAGTTAATATGGCAATACTTATTTTATTGTGCACACAGTGGTGGAAACCAGATTGCTTCTTTTTCGATTGAGATGATAACTTCAGTTATTGCAGAAAAAATTTTGGTTATTATTATAATTGTATATTTTCACTCTGAAGATCATATACCCATGGAGTGCAAGGGAATTTGAGTAAACATGAGTTCAAGACAAGAACTCAGCACAGAAAATGTTCTGCAATGTAATCTATATTTGATATTATCTCCTAGGCCAAGTATGAATAAAATATACAGGTGTATGTTTTCTAAGCACCATAAATGCTTTTGTAACTGTACATGTGTTTACGTGTTTAATATTTTTTTTAATTCCATACTTAGGCACAAAAATTATCTTCAATTCATCATTGACAAAGTCTTTGAGATGAACTTAACACTACATCTAACTGTGATCAGTACAATTATATACTATAATTTTGGGGAAATGAATGTGGAGTGCCCATTAAATCAAGTTAAAATACTTTAGCACCACAATTCAAAGATAATGTTATTTTCTGAATTTCTACTGTATCCCATGAATTCACTTATCACTTTAACCTTATGATACCCCAATGAAGGGAAAGGGACACATCACAAGGTTTCTCCTTCAGGCCATAACCTTTCCTGCTTTCAAAATCAAAAACTCTATCTCCCATTCATTGGGAGGGTTTGGAGCATATTTGTAAGTTTTAGTAGTATATCACCTCGTACACACATACACACGTACCACATACACACATACCACATACGTCCATGTTTCTCTTTGGAATTGAAAAGTGAAGAACTTAGCTCTCTTTATAAACTAGATGGGAGAATATTTGAGGTGTCTATGATAATATTCAGCATGGTTTTGAGATATTTTCATCTTTTCACTTATTATTTTTGGCAATCCTCAACCTGGGTCTGAGACCTGTCCTGTGATCTTTCTGTTCATTCCGCACTCACCTTGGGTGAACTTGTTGAGTCCTTTAATGATTTGTAAACACCATCAGTGATTTCATATTTACTCCTTCTCTGAACTAAAGCCTTGTAGAGCCTTAGAGCTAACTTGACATCTCCACTGTGATGTTTCTTAGGCATCATCAAGCTGTTTCCCAATAGTCTTCTTCACCTTGGTAAATTATAATCATATATCCTATTGTTAGAGTCAAAAATATTTCCTTCACCCCCACATCCCATCAATCAGCAAACCTATTAGTTTAATTTCAAAGTATATCTCTCATCTGTCCATTTCTTTCCATTTCCTTAAAAACTCCTCATCCAGGTCACTATAACCTCCCACTTAGAATATTTATCTCAATGGAGACTCAATCTGACAACTTCTCACTGCTACCCAAGATACTGCAGTAGCCTCCTACTGTATACTGGCTTCCATACTTGCTTCCATATGATCCATATTTATCTAATAGCCTGAATAACCCAGCCTCTTCCTAACTCTTCCTTCCTCTCCTATCTTCTTTGATTGCTCACTATGCTCCAGTCATCCTAGTTTGATTCTTTTCTATGGACATACCAAGTTCTTCTCTATTTCAGATCCATAGTAAATAATGTTCTCTGTTAATTCTTAATTGGCAGGATATTTTTTATTCCTTAGGTGTCAACTCATATGTTAATTCTTCTGAAACAGCTTCCTTCACCATCATCTCTGAAGCAGTCATCTTCCCACCCTCCTCTAGCTCACTGAGTTGCTGCTACATTGCTGTTTTAATTTCTGTTATTTGCCTCCACAGGTCCACTCTTATTTTCTGCACCTTATGTTCTTCCCAGAGAGGCTCGCATTTATAGAATACATCACTAGGCCTGCATTGCCCTTTGGGATCTGGTTAACTTCAGCTTGTGAGAGGCTATGGCGGGAGGTCAAAGTAAAAGATGAGAGTAAAGCCAGGGAACTTAATTCTCCCTCTCTGCCTGTGGTTTCCATGGGCTGATTGTATCTTTAAGGAAGATCACTGGTTCCTAGTGCTGGAGAGCTTCACACAGCCTGCTTTCTTTGTAGTTTCTAGTGATTCCTCCTACTTCTTATCTCTTCAGGCCTAGGGGTAGTAATAATTCAGCTGTTCTCAGCTACAAGTCACTGCACCATCTTCCCATTTCACTATGCTCAAATCTTTGTAAATAGTCTTTTTTAGGGGAACAAAAAATATGAGCAAGTAAATAAACATTGTTTTGCTTGGATTATTCTAGTGTGAGTCTGCTTATCTAATTTGAGTTTTCTATTTTTTTTTCATGAGACCCTGTTACTTTCTCAATTTCCATCAGAGCATGGCAATATCACAAACTAATGCGCTTTTGGTTAATAGAATATATATAAACTTGATGAGGGCAGGGAACCTCTTTATTTTTGTTTTTGTTCATTGCTGTATTTGTCAGCTTCTAGAATTGTGTCCAATATAAAGCAGTTACCAAATAAATAGTTTTGCATAAAAGACCAAAAAGAGTGAAATTAGATAGAACAGTTAGTATTAACATATATATTATAAATGGAAGAATTGGGGTTAAAATGGAGGATATTAGATCCAACAGATTTTATCTGCTTTAAGCATTTTAGTGTGGAAGGGTATTCCAGTGACTCTGTATTTGTACATTCACACAGTTGGGCTTAATTGTCATAAGATAGAAATAAAATGAGATGTGTAAGTTTTTATGATGCCAAAGACCCAAGTGTCTTAAAAGAAATTAAATTGTTGCAACAAATTTGAATTTTATGTATGTCTTTAGAATTTTGTAAGCATAAAATTTAAGCATATGGGATTTCTAGCCAAGTCCTTTGATCTCTCTTATCATTGTAGTGGAGATAAGGGGTAACCCTCCACCAGGAGCTCTTTAATTAAATTGGCAAGGTCACGTTAGCAGGAAAATGCCAGAAACCATGGTTCACATACATGGCTTCGACTTCCTAGAAGTGAGAGTTGTTGCAAAGAGTTAAGTGGCAAGAAGTAACTAAAAAAAGTAGAAATTGGTCCACTGAGAAGGTGTACTGAAAAATATTATGTTTAATCTCTCTTTTTATGTTAGCAGAGCAAACTTTTTTGAAAAGTGGTGTACTTTATATCTTCTGACTGACAACCTATTCTCTTGGGAGAGTGAGCTTTTCGGTAGATCATAGCTGTGCCTTCCACACTCAGTGGCTGCTGAACCAAGACAGAAAAGTGGCTAACACAGGGAGCTAGTGCAGAGTCTCAAGACTTCTGCTGCAATGAGGAAATTAGAAATGAGCACAGCGCCTGTTATGACACTGGAGTCAGTTCCTCACTGTCCACCGTCAAGGACCAAAACCTTTCTTATTAAATGAGAAGGTTAAATTCCCATGTCTTGAACCCTAACTATAAAATTCAATTCAACCAGTTTCCCTTTATTTTAATATAATCATTATATCTCTTCATTCAAATGTGAAAATGATTAAATAGTGCTCTATATTTTCAAAGAATTAAAAAGATTTCTTTTACTCCTAGACAGACTTATTGTTTAAAGTAATTGGCATAGATTCTTTTGATATTTTCTTCATCAAGAAAAATAGGCTGTACAATAAGAAGTGGACTCAATTTGTATAATTATAACATTATATTACATATTTTTAACTTATACAATATCTATAATTTGTATAAAATAATATATACTATTCATGGTGGAGCAAAAGTAGGTTTAGAGTTGTGAGTTATCAAAACAGACTTTATTCTTGTATTATTATCTATTGATTATTGCATTATTTTCCATATGAACAAATATAAACCTACTTTTTCCCTATCCTGTATACTTCTAGGTTATATGATTATAGAGATTTTCTCTTTTTACTCTATTTGTTCATTTGTAATGTCTAATTTTCTAGTGTATCTTATGTATTTATTATATGTTTGACATGTATAACATACTTTATGTAATGTTACATAATATATAGTATATTTCATAAACAAAAATATAAATCTAATAGATATCTTATTTTCATTGGAAATACTACATGTGTGTAATAAGGAAAACACTAATTACAATTGTAATTTTGCAAAGAGCTCATAAGTGATGTGGAAAAAGTTTTTAGTAGTCACGTGTTCATTTCCGTACAGTGCCTACAATAGGACCAGTCTTGGAAGTAAGTCACACCTTTGGTTAAATTAATAAATGTAGACCTCACAAAGTGTCAGTTTCATAGAGAGAAACTGACAAAATTAGATGAGTTATTTGGGCTTTCATGGGGAAAAAGAAAAATAAAAGGCCTAAATAAAAACAGATAAAAAATAACCTTTAGATATCAGTAAACAATCATATTCTTGGGTGCCTCAAAATCCTGAGTTAGTGAATTAACTTTAGTTGAAATCACACTAAAAGCAATGCATCTAGACCTAGAAACACTCCTCTCTATTCCTAGTCCCATCCATCTTTTTTTAAAAAATAATATCTGGTATTTGACAACCCAGATAATGTCCTTGTAGAAACAAAGGCTAGTAGGGAGCTGTTCAAGATTAGTTTAGGACGCTTAAAGCAAATAAACATTTTAGGAGGAGCCTTGGGACTGTTTGAAAGTAATGCAAATATCAGTGATTAGGATTCTAATTCTAGAATCAAGGCTGAGCCTGAGACCTGGAAAACCAGGTCTGTCAGTTTCTCAGCACCTGGACAGCAGCTAAAAAACACAGCCTTCTAAAAATTTCATGTATAGTTGAATCCATACATATCCTTGACAGCTTACATTCTTTTGTGTTGGAAGTACCCTACTGAGACTCACTAACATTTCCGAATGTGTTTTTAATACATAAATTAAAGGTAAATAATGCCATGTTTCTGTCATCAACCACAGAAAATATAGGGATCAAACACACATACTAATACACTCACACACACACATATATTTGTAAATACAGGGATCAAACACACATACTAGTACATATACATATATTTTAAATACAGGGATCTAACACACACACTAATATATATATTTGTGTTATATATAAATAATATATACATACTGTATATACAAATATATACATACATATATACATATGTATACATACATAGATATTTGTATTATATGATACACATATACTATATACACACATATAGTAATATAAACACACATATATACATATATATACATATATACATACTAATATAAATATTTATTTGGAAGTAGAAGGCACATACTATATTCAAGCATAAGTATAAGTTAAGAGTAATATATGCAGAAATTTCTAGTAGTTTATTTTTCTGTAAAATGGTTTAATATAGTTTCTGTCAATGTAAGAAATGTCCAAGCCTGTATAAATTTTTCAGAGTTTATTTGAGCCTGTTCCAGACAACAATTGCCTGGAAGCATAACTTCAGTGAGTTGAGATAATGTTCTGGAGAATGGCAGTTTTGCACCTTGTTTTATACATTATAATCGAAAGAGGAAGGAGGCGTAAGTGGTTTACATGAAACCCACTGAGGATGGATTAGGGAGGCTGGAGGAAGAAAAGCTGTGGGGGACCTCTGGGATTGGATAAAAACTAAAATAACAGACTTTTTTGCACAGGTGGGTACAACATAGCCAATGGTCAACAATTAACATGATAAAAAAAACAACGAGGGGATTTGTGATCTCCCTCTGGTGCTGCACCTGTGCTTTGAGGGGTTGGGAGAAAAGCAATTTGACATTCCAAAGGTATGTTTGTGTAGATGAAAAAAGACAACAGGCAGGCTTTATAGGCTTAGTTAAGGTAAAGACTTTTCCCTTCTTTCATTAGGGAAAAATACTGGCCTTGGTCACAACTACCCCTCAAGAACTTGCTTCTAGTTAGAAAATTTAATCTTAGACTATCCTATGTATTTAGGTCTCTGGGTTTGTAAGGCTGCCTCACAGGCCTCCCCTGAGCTTGTCAGGTCTTGCACAGGGGCACTTTTCTTCCCCACTTTAAACTATGGGAAGCCTCCACATTCAGTTCAGTTTAGTTCAGGGCTATTTTCTTCTGTACAGAAAAAGAACATATGGTATTCATAAGTTTGAAAAAGAGTCTGATTCTTTATTCCTTTCCTCTAATTACTTTGTAATGTACCTCTACTAAAATAGAAATAATATTGTACCTCAACCCTCATGTTGTTATTGTTTGAAATCCACGTGGCACACTTTTAAAATAACTTCTGTCAATATTAATGAAATACTATGTCTCATTATTTTCTGATAGATCTCTGACAATTTAAGACCAATAAAATGGGCCAAGAATGCCACATTTTCAATGGTTAAGTTACATTTTTTAATGATGTTTTCGGGAAGTGAGAGATGGCACAGAATAATGGAGACCACAGTCTCCATCAATTCAATAGACAAGCTCTATTTGGCTGTAGGCTTTAGATTATAGGAACAAAAAGATAAATGGATTCAAAGCCTTGCAGTTCATCAAAAGAGAATTTATTATAAGAAATTTAGTGATTTAATGAAACAAGGATTGTTATAAAGTGGCATAGACATGGTAAGGTATCACCAACTACACTTGGGTTTAAAAGGCATTTGAGCAAAATTTTGAGCAAGCTCTAACAAAATTTTGTTAAAACTTGTTTAAAATTTTGCTCAAATTTCTTTTTAGCCTGAGAATGCCTAAAAACATGAGAAAAAGTGAGGTGAGGAAGGGAAGTGCATTTCAGATATTTTGAAACATCTATCTCCAAAGGCTAATCAACACCATTTTTCAGAATGCACAAGAAAGTATCATCCACTATTCTCATTTCTGGATCGCCCACAGAACTCTGAGACAACAGGGAGGTCACACTCACGGGTTTAGGAAAAGAGTGCTGTGAGTGGCTGGGCTTTGCCACCGTTCATGGCTGAAGATTCTTCTGTGAGCAGAGACACTAGAAGAGAGACATGAAGGCCCCACTTTATCTTCCTCTGTAGTCCCAACTTTCAACTTTCTCTTTTAGAATTCTAAGTAATAATTTTTGTTCAAACAACTTGTAGTTTAAAGCAAATATTTGAGACAGCATTTCTCTTTGAACTTAAAAATTTATAGAAACTAAGATAAGGATGTTCTTTGCAAAAATTAAATTGAAATCTAAAAAAATGAAAGAAGGAACCAAAAATATAGCTTTGATGAGTTTGTACTTTAGTTACTTTAGCATGTTAGATACAGATGTATAAAAGATAAAAAGAAGTTGACAATTCTGTCTTTTTAATGCCTTCTTGCATATATGTGTACATATGTGTGTACAGGTTCTTTAAAATGATCTTAACAATAGTCATGATCCACAATTAAGTATGCCCTGAAAAAATTAAAATGAGTTACAATTTGAGAGTAGAATTTTCAAATAGATTAAAATTATAAATAAAAAATTAAGCTAACATTTCTATTTGCTACTTGACAATATTGTCAGTGTTTATGTAAACAGTGAAATCACCATACTTTTTGAGGAGTCCTCTCACAGT
Organism: Phyllostomus discolor; assembly: GCF_004126475.2. NCBI lineage: Eukaryota > Metazoa > Chordata > Mammalia > Chiroptera > Phyllostomidae > Phyllostomus > Phyllostomus discolor. Next base: position 137,067,730 of record NC_040907.2, read on the forward strand.
CTTATTTTTATTCACCTTGGATTCAGAGATTCTGCTGATGATAGAATTAATATAACCTCTCCTGTATAGGTTTGTGTCTTAGTGCTGGTGACACCGGGATGATACATAGCACTAGTAATTGATTAAACTGACTTCTCACCCCAACGCTCACTGATATGTGACACTTAGCAATATATTACAAAAACCTCATTCATTGTACCTAGGAGCACTGGGACAGAATGTCACTACAGAGTCCTTTCCTGAGTGATATATTTCCCCCTGAAGGGTTGTCAAAGACTAAGTATGCACATTCAAAGCCAGTCTATGTGCCTATTTAAAGGGTAAAAACAACTTTAAAAAATCTTAATATTTCAAAGATTGCAATGGGTGTATGTATTATGTTCTAGAATCCCAGGCAATCCAAGCTTATAAATAATGCATTCTGGTTGCATTGTATATATATGAAAAGGGGAACGTTCCTCCTGAGAAAAGAAACTTATGGTAAAAGGCAGACACTCTGAAGGATGGCTTACAAAATGAAGTGTGACTAGGGACCTAGAGATTTCTGGTAAAAGTTCATGCAAAGTTTAAAAGAAAAAAAAATCTTCCACTGGACTATAAAATCATCAAGGAAGTAGAAATGATAGAATGAGCCATTTTAACCTCATGGATTTAAATGCCTGGCTATGGCCAGCACAGGAAAGATGAAGACAAATGAGCCTCAGAGTCCTGTCTGATGTCCAAAGAGAGTGAAGTGCAAAATATTTGCCTGCACACTATAAGAAATAGACCTAGTGGGAGTACTTGCCTAAAATTAGACTAATTGATCATTTAAATATCCATCTTATCAGCTCCTCACTTTTCAGTGTGGTGAGCTAAGGCTAAATATCCCTACAAAATAGAGAATAGGATTTATAAAATTCCTCCTTTATCTGTCTATAGCAATATATATGAGAAAAAATGATTAACCAAGACTTTTCCTATCTTAAATATAAAAATTACTCCAAATATTTGGCCCATGTTAAGACATAAGATTAAGGAGTCAGAAGTCAATGATTTATTTAGACTATTTTATTTTGCTATCATTACATGTTCTTAAATCAAGTCTGTGTTTGTAATATAGATCAGGAATTCAGCTGTATATCAATATCTCCAAAGAAACAGAAGAATTTGATGTTAGGGTCTCTAAAACCACTTTTTTGCGTATTTTTAAAATTTATATTTTCAAAAGAAGCCCCTTTATGACCATCAACTACAAAAACATTTTATTAAATGAAGAATTTATTCCTTAAGGTACAGACAAGTAGAGAAGAAGGAAAAATGCGTGTGTATAGTGTGTGTTTAGTTTTTCTTTTAAAATAATAGCTTTTTCCCTTGTTACAATAGTAAAACTGTTTTTTAAGTTTAGATTAAACTTCTTTTTTCCTTTTCTTCATTTCAGTCCTAAACCTGCACCTGTAAATCAAGTGATAGCACCTCTGGCTCACTTATAGAACAAAGTAATATTCTAGCAAAAAAAAATCATTCAAACCATTTGAAGCTAGTTGTCTAGGTTTCTCACATCAATTTCTAACTGTCATTTTAATGAAGAAATAATCAGACTATCAAAGTGTGAACTTTTAAGGAAGCCAGTCAAATTTAGTAAAAACAGTTTGGGGCAATCATCTATAATGGGAATTCAGAATGAACAAAATAGCAGCAGTTTAAATGTGTGCAATTCTCTGACATTGATCATTGTGTTCTCTGACATGTCTGGCACACAGCATTTCTCTCTGACTCAGGCACACCACTCCTTCTATATATGTGCTACATTAATTCGGAGATGACAAGTCATCATGTTTAAAGTTTTCTAGGAAGGAGAAATGCATGTGTATTTATGTCCTTGTTTCTCTCCTGAACTTCCATTCTCATTTATTGCATCTTATGTAGATTGCTGCATATAAAATGTCCAGTGGTATACGATCATCATTTGCAAACACCCCCAAAAAACTAAATGACGTAGACTTGGAGATGGAGGAGTCTCAGTTTTTGCCTCCAGGGAACTTAGGTTCTGGCATTTCCTAATGTATTGTCACTGTTTGCTTATTCACTCATTTAATTTCAATAAAAAGATAAAGATCTTACAGTATCAACAAAACAAACATGCAAGCAACATACAACCAGAGACATTGAAATAAAGAGCAAACTGACAGTAACCAGAGGGGAAGGGGGAGAGGGATACTGGGGGAAAATAGGGAAAGGGCCATCAAGGAACATGTATAAAGGACACATGGACAAAGCCAGAGGGGGTAGGTTTGAGGGTGGGAGGCTGAGGTAGGTGGGTTGGGGGGCATGGTGGAGGGAAATGGAGACAACTGTACTTGAACAACAATAAAAAAATACCTATTTAGCATTCAAACTTTAAAAAAAAAGGAGATAAAGGTCTGTTGTGTGCCAGGCATTGTACCACTCAGGGTCTCTTTCCCTACACCAAGCATTTGTAGAGGCATTCTTTTATCAAATGTTTATCAAATATTTATTGAAAGAACATTTTATGGAAGTCAGGGAAAATTTTCTCTGCTCCTAAATACTCCATAAACTATTGTTGATAAGAATTTAATCCTTAGTAACACTGACTATTATGGATAAACATGGATTGACTTGGGATATTCTTTAAGTTCTATAAATTAAGAATTTAAGTTTTGTTTTCCTTTTTCTCTGATATTCTTAAATAATACTAGAATATTCTTTTTAATAATTTACAGTATATAACTAAAGTACTACACATTTCTGTGCCTAAATTTGTATGTTGTCGATCATATTTATTAAATAAAAGCCATAAAATATTGTGTTCTCTTAACAAAGATTTTCTCTTTGGCCAAAATCTAGTCAGGCTCTTTGAATTCTCTTCTCAGCTAGGCCTCAACCTTGGCCATACAAAGGCATGAACAAACATTACAAACAGTAACCGTTCCTAAGAGCAAAAGACCACTTTCCTAGGGTGGCTGTAGGTCTGCCTTTAAAATGCCTGCCTGAGAAAACTCAGGGCTTCTGGGAAAATCTACATGTGTTCCAGCCAGCACCTCAAGACAGGGCCAGTCTTTCTGTCCCCTCTGTACAAATCAAAGTTCAGTTCTGTTCACACTGGCCTGTTTTCCCTATTGTCATAGTATATTATGAATTAGTTTCTGTTCTTACCACTTTAAATCTTGTAGTATCTTCTCTGTTTATCTTTGACAGTGTGCAGACAAAACTTTTGGGTACCTTAAATAGCAGAGGGAGTTGGAGTAATTATTTTGCCAAAGAGTATACTTCAGTGTAGGAAGTCAATAAAAATAATGTGTATCATGTCGACACTTTAAAAATACTGTTTCTTGGCTCTGCTCACGTAGTCTACATACCAAGTTGCAAATACCTACTATGAAGCCATAATAAATATTCAGTGGAGAGTGTGGTAAAAGTAATTGAAGTAGATACCAATTTAAATAAGATTTAATTGAAATTTTAGCTTTAGTGAACTGGATGGCTTTAAAGTTATTAAATAGCACATCTGAAAAGTAGTTATATTTGTCTCTTAAGAGGATTTCATTAAATATAAGGCCTTAAAAGTATTAATTTCATATTCTACAATGCAGTTATATAAATTGTTTGTAATAGAATAATTGAAGTCAAATAGTAAAATGGGTTGATTACACTACAGGACCTGGCACAGTGGCACTCTTGTCTTAAGTCAGTGGTCTATTCCTGACATGAAAACAGTGACCTTCCCTGCTAAAATAATGCTTCTAAGTGGAATTATACTGCTGTGGCATTTTTGCTTTTTGTTAACTTGTACATTTGGGGGAATCCACAATTGTATAACACCTGACAAAAAAGTTTTCAATTGTTTAACATATGTCCATCAATATGTCATTGTGGAGTCACATGATTAGGTGCACACAGATAATCACACACACAGATACCTCAATTATAAGGAAAATTAATAGAAAAATCCTTATTTTGAATACATTTCAGAATCTACATTTTTTATATTTATTTATTTCTTTATTTGTTAGAATCAACCTGTAAGGGTTGCTCCCTTTTGTCTTTAGAATTCCTTCTGTATGTCTGAAACAGACTGACTGAAATGGTGACCTAGAACTGACATCTGCCTCCACGTACAAGGGTGTTTTTAGTGGAGAAATTTTTTAAAACTTATGTTAAAAAGCTGAAGGCAAGACACACAGCAAACATCCTGTGGAAAATGTAGAATATCAACCTTATGCATGGGTCTGTTTTACAAACTCCATTGTTTATTACGTGAAAAACATTATTTACAAAAGCAACCAAGGGTAAAGAAAGTGTCTTATTTTTCTCTGTAGGCTGGTTATTTCTCATAATTGTTAAATTTGTGGTTTTCCTGAGCTGCTAGTGATGTTCATTAACTTTTTGATAGGAAAGACTGGTAAAAAAGAAAAGCTTGCCTTCAGGGAATTAAATCACTTACTAACCATTGAAACTAGTCACAGCTCCTGATGAAAGATGCTCAGCCGTTAGCCAAGAAAGCTTCTCCCTGGTTTGCCATTGATGGTAAGTGTTTTTACTTACTAAGTAAATGTGTCTTCTATTATATCTTAGAATTCTAGATGATAGCACTAGCTTATAAACTCACAAGAATATAATTATGGCTGATTAACTGTGAAGAGCACTTATTTCAAAGATAACATTTTTTTCAGTTGACAAATGTTCCCAAGAGCTTCTCTTTTAGTATATGGCATTTTAATTTGCAGCTTCGTGGATAAAATAGAGTTCACTACTATCTGTTAAAATAGTTACATCCATAATTTTGCCTTGGTATGTTTATAGAGCATATATATTCATGTCAGCAACAGTTTCTCTGAGATCTAACACTATAAAAGCTTCTGATAGCTTTCAGTTATGAAATACAAAGTAATATTTTATACAGACAAATAATCACAAAGCACTTCTTAATTTTGTAAGAGAAAAAATATTTTATAGCTCATGCACTAATGATATGATACTTATTTGCATTTTCTTACATGATTTTAATGACAAATGAATGCCTCTTCTGAAACACATCTCTCTCATTCCTTATTTCCCTGACTAGTGTGGTATAGGTGAAGATTTTTCAAGTGTATCTGAGGATTTATGCTTATTCTCAAATAACATATCTCTTAACTGTGATGGAGTAGAAATAAGGCAGATGGTATTGCTGAGCTGTCTTCAGGTGAATTGTGTTAAGAATCGGTTTCAGGGATTCATTTTGACAAGATAAAATGAAGGAAAAATGGATGAGTTGCTGCTTATTTGAAGCAAGGTGTTTAATTCCAAAAGAGAGGGTGGAAATGGCATGTAGAGAAGGATTAAAGAATAAACTAAGATGACAAGAACAAAATATCATATCTAGACACAGAAAGAGGATATACTGACCCATAATCATAGGGATTTCTATATAATCACTGAACTAAAACTCCATAAAGTGAGGATAATTTCTATTTTTAACTTTTGTATAGTGAAATATAAGATGGAAAAAGTTGTTATAAATATAAAGAGAATCATGGAAAGATTAGCGTTCTTACAAATAATGTAGGCTCACAAGAAAACATTTAATCCAACCTTATCTGACTTCAATTCCTAACTAGATAAATGAGATCACCCCTGATTCTTTGTCTAGTGGAGAAATTGGTGTTCCTTACTGGAGGAAGAAGACATTATCTGAATCCTCTGTATACAAGATGGTTATAAAATAATCAATACAATGCAGTTGACAAACATGATTACAGGACTGAATACATAAATTGCAGGGCCCAGTGCAAGGTGAAAATGCAGGGCAAATTAATCAAAATGACTAAGGATTTCAAGATGGTGACAGCAGAGTATTAAACCAAATGTGGAACCATTCTAAGTATTGGGACCCATGTTCTGCATGCCCATAAACCTGTAGGTTATAGATATATGATAGATAGACAACATTAACAGAATAGTATCTTCTAGTCATGTGTAACATTTACTTATAATAACTGTAACTTGAGTTACAGAGCATATGTCAGCAATAAATTTTAAAAGTAGTCATTCAAAGTATGAGGTCTGTCCAGAAAGAGTGCAGCCATTGTTATTATAACAAGAATAGTTTGTACGATATCGATGTAACCTGGCAGCCAAGGAAAGATGACTGGAATGAACATGTGTGAACAATGATGACTTCATTGTACTAGTCAGTGGAGGGCAGCAAACACCATTTAGTGAGCATGGGTAATGTGTGGCCATCACATTCAAAATAACTTAGCAGGTAGAACAATGGATCTGTATCAGATTTTGTGTTAAGCTTGAAAATTCCTCTGTGGAAAGTGTTCAGATGATTCAGAAGGCCACAGCTATAGGCAACTTGTGACTGGCAGTTTCATCACGACAATGTGCCTGCTTATGTATTACTTCTCATGCAGAGTTTTTTGGTGAAACACCAAATCACCCAGGTGACTCAGCTCTACCACAGCCTAGATTTGGTGCCATGAGACTTCTGTCTTTTCCCAAAACTAAAATCGCCTTTGAAATGAAAGAGATTTTAGATTGTCAATGAGATTTGGGAAAATATGATGGGGCAGGTGATGGCAATTGGGAGAACTGTGTGAGGTCCCAGGGTACCTACCTTGAAGGGGACTGAGGTGTCATTGTCTTATGTACAATGTTTTCTTGTATCTTTTTCAATAAATGTTTCTTTTTCATAATACATGACTGGATACTTTCCAGACAAACCTCACATATTCTATAACCACTATAAAATTAAGACAGAAAACAACACTAACACATAACTAAAAAACATATAACCACTTGGAAATTAAGCAGTGTCCTTCTAAGTAACCAACAGAATAAAGATGAAGGCACATTGGGAAATAAAAATCCTATTTTGAACTGAATGATAATCTGTAAGTGACATATCGACACTTACAGGATGAAGCTAAATCATAGAAATATGGAAATTATAAATTTTCATTAATGTATTAGAAAATAAAATCAATAAAAGCTGAAAATCAATGACAATGTTATATCTTGAGTGTAGAAAAAGAATAGCCAATCAACCCCTTAACATAAGAAAATAATAAAAATGAGTAGAAATTAATGAAATAGAAAAAAAACCCTTTACATAAGTAACATCCCACCAGGCCTAAGTTTATTATTTTATAAGAGTCATAAAACTGATAAATTTCTAGTAAGACCAGTCAATAAAAGAAAGGGAAGAAATGCAAATTACCACGGTGAGAAATGAAGATATCACTATCTATCTGTTGTGTCAGTCCCAGACTATTGATGACAATCCTCTTGTCCAAAAATGCCAATACACTCACCTAGGCTGTATTACTCTCAACTAACTGTAGGGCCACAAGTGAGGTCACAGATAGAGAAAGAGGGACGGAGGGCAATATGGAGAGCAAGAGAGTGAGAGAGAGAGAGAGGACTGGGTTCTGCCTTTATTTGGTCCAAGGGTAGGGTACCTGAGGTTTCTTGGATTTGTTCATTGTTAACTGGTTTGAAACATAAGAGGAAGAAGTAACCATGGGAGAGTGGAGGCAGGGTCATTCAAGTGGTTGGTCGGTTATCTACGTCACCCTGGTTTTCTGAAAGGGAAACTTCATGGGTGGGGAGGGCCAGCTGTTTACCTGGTTGTTTAGCTACTAGCTGAGTCCTGCAGCTGGCAGTTTTTATTTAAATGGATGTCTTTTGCAGCTTTAGCATTCAAAAGATTAAAGTCAGACACTTAAGCTACAAGATTCTGCATATAGTAAAAAGATAATATTATGATAATTTTCTGTCAATGTATTTGAATATTTAAATAGGAAAAATACCTTTGGGAGGAAAACTTTCCAAAATTTACAGAAAGAGAAATATTATATCTAAATAGCCCAACATCCATTAAAGAAATTTAATCTGTAATTAACATCATTTTCACAAAAAAACTGCATAAATATTATTTCACAAATAAGACCTGACAAATATGTAAATAAAATATAACACCAATATTATATCATATGGAATATAAATGGACTCTCAGTAATGAATAAATACAATTCATAATGGACTCTCAGTAATGATGTATCAATAAAGGCTCATCACTTTTAATGAATGCACCACTTTGGTGGTAGATATTGATAATAGAAGACATCCATGTCTGGGGGCAGAGGACATATATAGAATTTCTATATGTCTTCTGTTCAATTTTGCTTGCAAACCTAAACTACTCTAAAATACATGTTTATTTATTGTGTTTAAAAAGATGTACCATACTCCCTGACAAGTAATTAATCCAGAAGAATGATGGCATTGCTGATGATTTCCATTTGTAATTTCCAAATAAATTGACTATTTTAAATCTCTGAAATAATTTTCCAAGAGGAAATTTCACTACAGTATTAAATAGTCCATTGTTCTAGTCATGAAATTAATCCCTTTTTCCAAATAAATTTGAAAGAAAATTTATGTTCATGGGTAATTCATATAATTGTAGAAGCAAAAGTATTTACTTGCACTTGACCAAGACATTCCAATTCCATAATTGCCTTGGGACATTTCCAGTCATCTAGAGTGGTTACTAGTCATCCCTTTAAATGACATGGAGATTTTAGTGTCTCTCAGGTTAGTGATGGTATACCTTCTATTCTTTTGTATTATAAAACCTGCAAAAATATAGAAAGGGGGATCAAACTGAAAAGCCAACTTATCTTTCTATTCTATTATTATGCATCTGATTCTGTTGTCACTGTACATATGTGTCAGAGAGAAAAATACATAAAATATTCTTGTGATATAGAGTAGGGAGGGGCAATATTGATGGCATTTCTTTGAGGGGTTCTTTAATTAAGAGAAGAAAATGTCCCATTACATTAGACTACTGACCACATTGCATCTTCCCTTTTAGTAATGAAATATTTGTATTACTTTTAATTATTTCATTAATTTCTGAATTAAAAACACATACATATAGGACACTTATAATAGAAACTATTCTTATAGAAAAATTAAAATCATCCATTAGGTATCACCGAGAAACAACCAACATTACCATTTTATTTTATCCCACTTTATTTTTAATTTTATGTGTATTTTTATTTACATGTATGCTTTGGACAGGCAAATGATGTAATCTGATCCATATATTCAAAAGAAATCATCAAAATTAGAGATAATAAAAATCAGGGAAAGTGAAATAGGAATCTGTTGCTGTAGGTAATGCAGGCCAAGGAAGGAAATCAAGAAGCAATCAAGTGGCAAGAAAGGATTTTCCCCATAGGTTTCACTGGGAACATGGTTCTGCTAAAACCTTGATTTCAGACCTCCAACATCCAGAACTGTGAGATAATATATTTTTGCTCTTTTAAACTAACAGATTGTGGTATTTGTTCTAACAGCCTTAGGAAACTAATATAGCACTTGTATAAATATCTAACTAATATTAAAATTTGGGAAAGGGACCAGACAGAGGATTTTGCATGCTGGTTTAGTTTTAGTAAAAAGACAAAAATTGACAGAGGCAAGTCAAGATTATTCCAAGAGACAAAATTTAAGGCACAGAAACCATCAGAAACATAAGTTTTACAATATATGGTCCAAAAATGCCTTAATTTTGCATTTTTATTAAAGGAAGATGGAGAAAGGAAAAGAATATTTATTGGGCATCAAGAATGTTGCTTGGTTTTGTTAGATGCTTTCACATAGATTATCTCATTTAGTCCTTGGAATTACCTTTTATTGTAGGTATTTTTGCTCCTAAATTAGAAAAAAAAAAACAAGGAGGAGAATTATGCAACTTGAAAATTCAGACAGCTAATTAAATCTAGAACTCAGCTTGGTACTCAAATCACTATGACCAAAAGTCCTCATTTATTATAATAACTTTATTGACCATTTTTAAAGTTAAATGCAAAAAACAAAGATTGAATTTTTGTTTATTGTTGGTATTGTTTTGGTTGTATTGTTTTGTTTTTCTATTTAATGTGTTCCAAAAACCATTATTAATCTGATCCAGGTAAATGTTACTCAAAGATATATCTTTAGAAAATGAAGCAAATTCAATATAATAAACTGGCTTTACAGGAGAGCTTAAGAAGCCCCAGTATAATATTTCAGATTCCATGTGAAAGAAAATTGAGGTAATAATTTGATATTTTCTTCTAGCTTTAAGATAAAAAAAAGAAAAACCTAAGGAATTCTAACATGTTGTTTATTTGAATATTCTCAAATCTATGTGAGAGTGGACTTTTTGCAATATATTTATTTCTTTTCAGAATTATTTATAGAGATTTAAAAGAACTATAAACTATAGTTTGTGACTCACAGTATTAAAAACTGCTCTGTTTCTTATTTGTTATTTTATTAATAAAGTATAAATTTCTATTTTTTTCAGAATAGCTATTTGACAATAAAATTGTTTTCTCAAGCAGCTGTGATGTTCAGTTGGCAAGCAAGAATTGTTTGCCCATTATCCTATCTGGTATCTCTTTTTAAATCTTAAAATACAAGAATTTATTTTACACTTGAGTTCACACAGAAAGTATTTGTTACTTATTGTTCATATATAAAAAAGTACTACTTGGCTATAAGAAAATATTAAGTAAATATTATGTACTTCAAAACAACATCAGGACACAAAGTGTGTTAAATAAGTAAATTTAATAAATTTTGACATAATTGCTGATACATGGGTTCAAATTATCTGGCTATCTACACAGAACATAGATGACATAATAAAATATAATAAATGATATATGACATGTTAAAGGGACTTATCTAAGAAAAAGAAGATAAAAATATGAACAATAAGATGACAACAAACTTACAACTATCAACAAATGAACCTAAAAGAAAAGAAAAACAATGAAAACAAAACTAAGCAAACAACCAGAACAGGAACAGAATCAGAGAAATGGACACTGCACAGAGGGAGTTCAGTGGGGAGGGGGAAGGGAGAGAGATAGGGGGAAAAGGCACAGGGAAGAAGAAGCATAGTTAGTAGGCATAAAATAGATGGGGTGAGATAAAAAATGGTATAGGAAACAGAGGACTCAAAGAACTTATATGCATGTCCCATGGATATGAATTAAGCAGGAGGAAATGCTGGAGGGTTGAGGGGGGCAGGGCAGAAGGAAGATAAAGGGGGGAAAACTGGGAAAATTGTAATAGCATAATCAATAAAAAAACTTTAAAAAAATAAATAATATAAAAGTTAATGCAATAATAAATTATTATCAGAACATGCTCAATGTGATGCTCTGGAAGTATCTTTAGCCAATTTTGTTAATAAAAATGGAATTTTAGAAAATATACTAATGTATTAATTAAATATGTGCAGAATATTTGACTGCAGAATAAAAACATATAGAAAATGTCTTTCAAATAAATTATCAGCTGGAAATAACCAGAGCATAATTGAAATAAACTGAAAGACCCTAAGGAATAGGAACTTAATTTTATTACATAGTTACAACAGAAATGCAATTATTTACATAAAAAATTTTGATCAACAATCGCTCCTCAGATTATTCTCACAAACTACATTGAGCACTATATAAGCTATAGCACTTTATAGCACTTTATAGCACTATATAGCACTACTCTAAGCACTTTGCTTATACAAATCAATGTGATATTGTTATATTCAAATGGCCTTTTTGAACAAGAAAATTGGTTTAAGAAATAAACATTCTTTTATGTGGCTTACATCCAAATCTTGGTAATGATGGAAATAAAAACTTGTAAATATTTTTTAATTTCAAGAATATTTTACCAGTCAACATTGGTGAAGCAAAAATTGCTACAGTTCATGTTAATCTTTGAAATACTCAAGAAATCTGGCTATCTAAAAGCTTCTGAAGCAACTTATCTATTTGAAAAATAAATAATGTCATGAAAGATATAATCAGAATATGTTGGCTTGAAATTAAAATTCAGGGAGATCCCTACCTTTGGTTTGCTACTGCCATAACTATCATCTTAGTTAATATTTGTACAGGATTTAATGTTTTACAATTTGTATGACCTTACCTAAATTATCATAATTGCTATTCACAACAAAATGGCAATAGATTCAGGCCAGATGCTAACACCTTTCTTTTAACAGTGAAGTAGTTGGCTTGTTTGGGTAGTACAGTTGGTTAGAGCATCATTCCGATAGGCCAAGGTTGCAGGTTCAATCTCTGGTCAGAACACATACAAGAATCAAACAATGAATGCATAAAAAAGTGGAACAACAAATTGAAATTTCTTTTTCTCTCTCTTCCTCTTGCTCTCTCAAAAACTGATATTTTAAAGTGAAGGACCTCTGTTCACAATGTGGTGTTGTCCCATGTCACAGAGCAGATAAATGATGAAGCTACCGTTTAACTCTGGTTTGCTGATTTCTAATGGCTTGTATTCCTTCCTTCTGCAGAATATGCTAAATGTGGAAATCAGAAAGCTTTGTGAGTTAGATGAATTACAGAAGTTTAAGAAGATTCATTCTTTTAATGCAAAATGTGACTTTGGAAAGTATTACATTAATTGGTAAGTGCAATTAAAGGAAGTCAACTGGAAAGAGGCAGTGAAATCTCAGTTTGCTTTTATATGCATTCAATAACCAGATAACTTTAAAAGATAAATAAATCATTTTATGTATTCAAATGAAAACTACAAGTTTTATAGTTTGAAAACAGAGGAATTTTTTAATTACAGAAGTTATTATAAAATATTTGATAAGATGTTTTGATAACTATTTCTATAATTGGTATTCTCCCAAAATCCATGTTCTCATTATTTTAGGGTGAATATATGTATGATGTGTAATTCATCATGGAAGATATGAACATTCTAGGGACACATAACTCAGGCAGCCTATATACAAGAAAACCCCTTGATATGTAACCAGTCACTAATTCATGTATGACTCTTCTGGGTAGGGACTTATCTACCTATTGCAAGAAACTCCCTTCAGTTTTCTTGATTCATACCAGTCTTTCATTCCTTCTGCAGAACAAATTTCTCCTTGTTTATTATGAATTATACTTTACAAGGAATCATACCTCCACTTCATAGCTGCCTCCATATGGGTACATGTCTTCCCTGCTCTTTGATAAGATAAATGATGAGAAATCTGTATCATAATCTCACAGTGCTGTTTTAGATTGTAACCATTGGCAGTCCTCTCTGCCTACTAGCAAGTGGAGGAGTGACCACAGGGATTACTTCACGTGGTCAATGGGTAGAAGAAGCAGCCTTTCTAAAATATAGCACAATACCCATTAAGTCAGGCTTAGAAGATGTTTTGCTTGGAGTTTTAATTTAGGAAGCCAAGGCTTAGAAGGTGAGTGTGCTTTCTAAGGCTGGAAGTAAATGCTTGGGTTCATTTTGTGACTCAGGGGTTATGCTGTTTATTAACCCACAGCATATTTTGTCAGTTATAATATTGTTGATGATTTATAAAATAATCAGGAAGGAACTATATATATAACATATAGAATTTTGCTTGGAAGAGTTTAGTCAAAGAAGTTTATAGTGTCTAAAATATTTGCTTTTGGCTCTTATCTAAGAGTTGTTATTTCACGAAATTGTTCTTCCTGGCATAACTCAGCTTCCCTGGCCTACTTCTTTTTAATATTTTATTCTTGTTTACTCCATTACAGTTTTCCCAGTTTTTCCCCCTTTGCCCTCCTCTGTCCAGTCCACACCCTCACTTTCACAGTCCACCCCCACACCACTGTCCATGTCCTTGGGTCATGCATACATGTTCTTTGACTAATCCCTTTTCTTTCTTTCTACCATTCCCCCCTGCCCACTTTCCTCTGGCAGTTGTTAGTCTGTTCCTAGTTTCCATGTCTCTGATTCTGTTTTGCTTATTAGTTTATTTTGTTCATTAGATTCCTCTTATAAGTGAGACCATATGGTATTTGTCTTTCACAGACTGGCTTATTTCACTTACATAGTGCTCTCCAGTTCCATCCATGCTGTCACTAAGCGTAGGAATTCCTTCATTCTTTCTGCTGTGTAGTATTCCATTGTATGAAATGTATCACATTTTTCTGATCCACTTATTTACTGATGGACACTTGGGCTATTTCCAAGACTTGGCACTATTATAAATAGCACTGCTATGATCATAGGGGTGCATAAGTCCTTCTGAATTGGTGATTCAGGATTCTTAGGTCATATTCCCAAAGTGGAAACACTAGATCAAAAGGCAGTTTCATTTTTAATTTTCTGAGGAAATTCCATACTGTTTTCCATAGTGGCTGTAGCAGTTGCAATCCCACCAACAGTGTACTAAGGTTCCCTTTTCTCCACATCCTCGCAAGCATTTGTTTTTTTTTTTTTGTTGATAGCTATTCTGACAATTGTGAGGTGATATCTCATTGTGGTTTAATTTGTATCTCTCTGATACTTAGCGATGTTGAGCATTTTTTTCATATACCTATGGGTCCTTTGTGTGTCCTCCTTGGAAAAAGGTCTATTCAGGTCCTTTGCTCATGTTTTAATTGGGTTGTTTGACTTCCTGGCGTTGAGTCTTGTGAGTTCTTTCTATATTTTGGAGATTAAATCCTTGACTGTGGTACCGTTGGCAAATATGTTTTCCCATACGGTTGGTTCTCTTTCCACTTTGCTGATGTTTTCTTTAGCTTTGCAGAAGCTTTTTAATTTGATGTAGTACAATTTGTTTATTTTTTCCTTGTATTTCCCTTGCCCTAAGAGATATATCAGCAAAAATGTTGCTAAATGGGATATCTGAAATTCTACTGCCTATTTTTTCCACTAGGACTTTTATGGTATCACAACTTATATTTAAGAATTTTATCCACTTTTATTCTGGCATATGGTGTAAGTTGGTGGTCTAGTTTCATTTTTTTACATGTTCCAGCCCAATTCTCCTAACACCATTTACTGAAAAGGCTATTTTCACTACATTGTATGCTTCTGCCCCTTTTGTCAAATATTAATTAACCATAGAGACATGGGTTTATTTCTGGGCCCATATTACTAGCTATTTCTGCCTTGTTGCCTTTAAGATTCTCTGTCTTTAAATTTTGCTATTTTGATGGTAATTCTTCTTGGAGTGGGCCTTCTTGGGTTCATCTTGATTAGGACCCTCTGTGCTTCTTGGATTTTGAGTTAATTTCCCTCACCAAGTTAGGGAAATTTTCTGTCATTATTTTTTCAAACAGATTTTATATCCCTTGCTCCTTTTCTTCTACTTCTTTTGTTTCTATGATATGGATATTGTTGTTTAATGTTGTCCCAAAGTTCCCTTAAACTATCAGGGTTCTTTTTGAGTCTTTTTTTATTTTGTTGTTCTGACTGGGTATTCTTGTCTTATAACTTGCTGATACAAGCCTCTCCTTCATCTACCTGTTTTTAATTCCTTCTAGTGTGTCCTTCATTTCAGATATTGCATTCTTCACCTCCAACTGGTTCTTATTCAAGATTTCTATGTCCTTTATCATGGTGATGTGTGTCCTACTGAGTTTCTTGTAGTTCTCACTAAGTTCCTTGAGCTTTGTTAACAACTATTACTTGGAATTGTATGTCTGACAAATTGCTTGCCTTAATTTCACTTAGCTCTTTTTCTGTTCTTTTCTTTGTTTGGCTGTTGTTTCTTTGTCTCTCCAATTTTAGTTGTCTTTTTGTATTTGTTTCTATATATTAAATTGATTTGCTTTGACTCTTTGTCTTGTGGAGTAGCCTTGTGTGTTAGGTGGGACCCAGTGGTGCAGACTCCTTGATCTCCTGATCTGGATGCTCTCAGATTGACTTCTGGGTGAGTTATGTGGACTCTCTTATTGTATTTGGGTCCTGATTATTACTGGCTCATTCATCGGTGGGAACTTCTTTCTGCCTTTCTAGCTAGGAGGCTCAACTTCCACCACATGTTATATGCTGTTTTATAGTTGCTGGCAGAAAACCAAAAAATGCTAAAGTGAGCAATGCCTCTCTGATCACCATAGCAACATCAACAATGAGAGAACAAAGAATAATGAAAGTGGAAAGAGAAATGAAATAGTAGAGAAAAGGGAAAAGGAAAAAGATTACAAGAGGACCAAAATGATTATAAGTGGAGGAAGGGGAAGAGAACTGCTACACATAACAAATTGAAAGAGGAAAATGGGAAAAGGAACATAGAAAAGGTAACAAAAATGATAAAAAGAGAGAAGAAGGGGGCAGTGGAGTAAGCAAAGAGTAGAAAAGGAGATATGAATGAAAAAATGGGGCACAAAACAAAGAAAAATAAAAATAGATAAAAAATAAAAAGGCCATGGAAAAAGAAAAAATAGCTAAGATGATGAAAAAGGAATCAAGGGGATTTGTCTTCTCACAGTTTACCTATAGTTTGTTTTTCCCTGTGGATACTGCTCTGTTGTCTGAACCTGGGGTAAGCCCATACCAGGTGCTGTCCACGTCTGACTCATGGCTGACTTTTCAAAGCTGGAGGCAATCCACTGTTTGTGGCTGATTCCTCCATGCTTTGCTGCTCCCAGGGTGGGCCAAGCTTCTCTCTAAAACTGGCTTTTATCAGCAATTGGTCCAAGTGTGCATCAGCAAATGTCTCAAGTTCCAACAGGATCTACCTCATCCTGTCTCTTCCTGCTGGCCTGCTGTCAATCTTAAACTAGTCTCAGACTATTTCTGAAAGGGTTACTGGGAGAAACAGGGCTGAGGTTCTTGGAGCTCCCATGGCAGGTGCCTTTCAGACTTCAGGGAAGATGGTGGGTGTGTTTCCTCTCCTCTGAGCCACTAGTCTGAGTCTGTCCAGGATTATTTCCCTGTACTTAAGCAGGGTGGGACCCTTAATAAGCTTCTAGGGCCCAGAGTTTGTGTCTGCTAGATGCTGGGAGAGTGTTTCTGTGGCTCTCCCATGAGGGGGAAGCATCAGTCTGTTTCCCAGGATAGTACAAGGATCGGCTGCACCCTAAAGCCACTTTCTGATGACCCCTGAGTCTGTTTATGTTGCTGTCTCCTCAGCAAGAGTTAAGAAGCAGGATGGGAGAAAAGAAAGAAAGAAAAAACCCAAGTGAAACAGAGCACCCAGAGCAAAACTGAAAAAAGGACAAAGAAAGTTTGCTGAGTGGAGCAAACAGGATTTCAGAGGCTGTGGCAAGGGGGCTTCCAGAAGGTGGGGAGAGTGGTATGCCACAGAGTAAAGTCATTGTTTTTCTCGTGGGCCGGGAGGGTGGGGGGGGCGGCTAGCTCTTCTCAAGAAAGAGGGATGATGTAGAGCCTCAGTATATCTGGGCCCAAAAATCCCACAGTCGTTCCCCCAAGACTCTCTCCAGTGCCTCCCACTCCAGACTCTCCTCACAGAACTGCGGACTGTGCCATCCTCCCTTTGCTAGGGCCCACGGTGTGTAGCCACAAACACAAAACCTGTATTTTCCTCTGTTAAGGGGAAAAATGGTGGGTTTGTCTCCAGCAGTTTTCATCTGTCTCCAGAGCAGAGAGTTCCCGTGGGGCAGACTCCGGGATCTCCTGATCTGGATGCTCTGGGAATGTTCCTTGTGTGGGTTATGTGGACTCTCCTGTTGTATTTGGGTCCTGATTTTTATTCACCCATTCATTGGTGGGGTCTTTCCACTCTCTGGCTGACTAAGGGGCTCAGCCCCTACTAGAACCACCTCTTCTGCCTTGAGAGGGCTTCTCTAGATGTGGTCTCTTTAAAATTTTTACGCAAGGAGAATAGGGTGATTTTTTTCTTCTAAAAACCTGAATTATAGAGATACTGGAGCTTGACTTCTACTTGGAGGCAATTTATTAAAGAATCGCAGTTTTATTCCTTCAAGAACATTTTACAACCATCTCTTACCCACTGTGAATAACACTTACCATAGTGGGACATTTTGGGAATTTTTCTGCTTTTTATTCTAAAAGCCATTTCAAAAGCATAAATTCATTGCAAAATCAAGGAAAATATTATATATATGTATATGGTTTCATTTCAGGCCAAAAGATGAATAATAAAGCACCATTTTTACTTCCTAATGTATTTTTATATATGATATGTTTTGTTCACAGTCCTCATCCAGAATGTCATGCTAAGTAAATCCTTTTTTAGAGGGTTGACTGCACAATCCTTAATACTGGAGAGGGAATCAACTTTGACCCTCTCTCAATTCTAACCCTATTGAAGTGGGACCAGAGAGCTTAGAAGGAAACGTACAGGTCGTCGTCTTCCTTCCCAAAGTTAGAACCTTAAACCAGAATATATTTCTAACTGTGCAGATCCAACCCTAAAATCATCCTGTCTGTCCCCATCAACTGCACTTTGTCTACTATTTTTCCATTATCAGAGAAATTATTTTCCTTCTTTCCTTTCCACTTCTCCCAAGCCCCTTTTAGGGCCACTCTTTGAAGCTTTCTCAAACTCCTCTCAGTGGATGTTGTTAAAAACAAAACCAGCAGTTGGAACTCATTTACATTCTCCAGATCAGTGTTTTGCAAATGGGGCTTATGCTTTAATGTCTGCAGAAAAAATATCTGGGTGCCTATTAAAAAGAAGATTACCAGACCCACTAAATAAAGCTCTAGTGTTTATAACCTGGGAATCTACATTTTAAGTACACACTCCAGGTAATCCTAATACACCTAAAGTTTAAAAGTTCTTAAGATGAGTATAGAAATAAATAGAAAGAAAAGGAGAGAATTTGTTAAATGTTTCACACGATTATGTCAGGTACCTAATTAATTGTACATGATCATGGATACTCAGCTTTCGTTCTTCCTCTGTTCAGTTCTATAATGCATTCCAAAAGAAAGTCCTCAGGCTTTTGAAATGAATCCAAGGCTAACTCATTTCCACTGTGTTACTTAGATTTGTGAATGTCCTCTCGAGGTTATTTCAGCAAATTGAATATAATGATACTAGAAAGGCCTTTTGAGATTTTATCATATCCTTTGTGTATCAGTAATCTTTGCAAAAACATGTACATGGAAGATGCTTTAAAAATAGTTGACTATGAACTGATTAATCATTGAAAAAATTAACTGCCAACTCACTCTACTTTTCTGACTACTAGTAATTAAAGTTAATGTTATTTTTATTTTTTATTATAAAATAACTTCAGAAGTTCTACTAATTAAATTTCTCCTCAAGCTTGTCAAGAATATTAAAGATGTAGGTCAAGTATGTGGCTATAATTGCCATGCCTGTACTTATGAGTTTTAGTTAGGCAGAGTTTTTTTCTTTGAATTCACAAACAGACTGTAATTATTTATGTCAATTTTAAATAAATCACTCTCTGGGAACACTACAATTTGCCCCTGGACCAGGTTGTCTTTTTAATTCTAATTCAGTATCCTGAAATAGAATATTCCCTTACTCAATCCAAACTGTATCTCCAAATTTTTCTATCTATTTATCTCTGGGTAAAGTCTAATTAATCATTTATCAACCTATATACTATTTTTATGATCTGCATATAAAGTGATAACCACAAATATCTGTGGTTGAGAAAATATATGTACTATTCAGTAGGATAAACAGTTTATACTGTTTGTCTCTTAGAAGTCCTGATTCATCTATATCATAAACTCCACATAATTTTATGACTAATCCATACAATTATGAGGTTATTAATCTTAAAATTTACAAGGAAACCAAAAATAACATTTCTTTTGTTAAAGAAATGCAATTATGTATACACAGTAATGCCAAATAGCAAAGCAGTTCTAAAAATTCTCTTTTTGCATATTTCATCAGTTATTTTTCCTTTCCTCTTTTACTAAATTCCCCTGGCAAGGCAGGAAGATAAAGGAATAGAAGATGGATATTTCAGCAAGGCTCATTTCTAATCTGTGTTTTCAGTTTATTGGAAGTGTAAAATAATCTACTTTTTAAGATAAATTCTTGACATAAAATTATTTTTCTTGTTGTTTGCCTCATTTATAATAGTGCAGAACATGGGAAAATGATGAAAAGTTAATATTTTGTTTAGTTTTCGCACAGCAGGTTGTTTTTAACAAAAAAATATGGTCTAGTTTCATTTATTGATATTTTAGTGCAGCTGCTCAATTAGCCAGTAGAAAATCTGCAAGTCCAACATACAACTCCGATAAGAATGAGTTTAGAATGGGAGAGATAGGAAGTATAATAAGAAATCCAACCATCCAAAGAAACAAAGTCATTTTGTTAGTTTTATTAAAACATATTTCTAGGGATATTTAGGTACTTTCTGAAAACAACATTAAAAAGTCAGAGTAGCTGTTTCTAATGAATTTTTTTTTTGAATGTCAATGTGGAAATGCAGAATCATTTGCCTGTGTTTGCTAAAATCATGTTAGCATGATTCTCTATTAGCCCTTTAAAAATTTTTAATTTGTAAGTATATACATCATAATCTTTAGTAGAAAAGCATTTTATTATACCACAATATTATAGAACATTTATGTAATTTAATATTTTCTATGTGAGTGATAAGTAAATACAGTAAAATAAGTGAGTCAACATAACATGTATTTTAATTTTTCTCACAAAAGTACAAGAATTCCAGAATTTTTTATTGTATTTTACTTCCATTACCATTTATCTTCATTATACTCTCTTCCACCTCCATGAGCCTCCCCTCCCCCCACAGAATCACCATCTTATTGTCCATGTCCACGCGTTCTTTCAAACTGTCTTCAGTGTACAACTTGATTCCCTTGAAACATTTAAATTATATTAAGCAGTTTATGTTAAAATTTCTTTTTATAAATATGTTCATAAAGTTTTGTTTGTGAAGAGAGCATTCCTGTATACAAACAATGAAAACATGTTGAATTAGTTTTTATAATGCATTGACATTTAGCCATTAGAAAAATTAACTCCTATATGTCTACACAGATTTGTTAAATATCAGTCATTTATATATATATATATATATATATATATATAAAACTTATTAATTCAAACATTTTGTTAGAAACTTAAATAAAAATACAAATGTGATGTTTTCTGATCTCAAAATAAATGAGTAGGGTAATAGCCATGTAAACAAATTATTTTTTTTAAAGATTTCATTTATTTACCTTTAGAGGGAGAGAAACGGAGAGTAAAAGACACGGAGGGAAACATCAATGTGTGATTGCTTCTTGCATGCCCTGAGGAGGGTACCAGGCCAGCAGTATTCATCTCGGCTACGGATGCTCATCGAAACACGAGAAAAACATACACACAGACAACCGAGTCCTGTGAGGAAATAGGTATGAAACGGCCACTGTCTCTAGTGGAGAGTGCCTTGGCCACCCTCCCTAGGGGACAGCACCTCGTTCTCCTGCCCGAGCAGGCTTTTATTGGATTCGTTTACACAGGAATTCAGGTAAAGCTCATGAATCATTGCCAGGAAGTAAGGATCAAACAATAGATAACAAAGAAGTCTGAGGGCCTATTTTGAGTCAGGGTCAGATAGCTAAAGAGCTGTAAAACTTTGAGGAACAAACTTACTTCTTGCTTGGACCCTTATCATTTCATTGAGAGCATCCTAAACAAAGCAGGTTTTGCAGGATTTTACATATTCTTTCTTAGGCCTGATCTCTCGGGGAACCTGCCCTTTTCAGCACAGGGCTGTACCACCCTCTGTCATTGTTTTAGGCTTAGGTGGAGCAAGGGAAGTAAGGCACCCAAGAGATTAGGAGATTTCTTGCAGACAATGAGGACTCAGGCTTTGTCAAAGCCGAGGGGCGAGGGTCCATCACCCCCCTTTGCTGTAGCCCCCAAAGTCCTTCCTTGGGGGCCTCCCACGTGACCGTGCCTGTCTTAGATCATTCCCTCTTGGGGACTCTTACCCATCATTGGCTAATCGATCAAGTATTGGGGGCCAGGCAGGGTGAAGTAAAAGGAGCAGAAGTGGTGCTCCTGCCAGACAGATAAGCTTTTGTCTCCTTGGTGGTTTACAGTCCAAGGCCATTCCCCCAGCCTTAGCCTTGGCGGGGGTTACAGCTTCTGATACCAGGCAGGGTGGTTCCCAACAATGCCCTGCTTCCCCTGCAGGGTCTCGGCTAGCAACCCAGGCATGTGCCCTTACTGGGAATCAAACCAGTGACCCCCTGGTTTGCAGGTCAGCACTCAATCCACTGAGCCACACCAGCCAGGGCTAAATAATATTTAACGTAAGATATTAAAAGGAGTGACATACAACAGAAGGGAAGGATCTATGATGAATGTTACTAAAGACTATCTTGAAAGAAAGAAAATTTTTTTCAGAGTGAAAAGAAGGATAAAGAATAGCAGACAGAGGAAAAGGTACATCTTGAAGACATCACACAATATTGCATGATCAAATAATTAAACTAATTAAATTGCAGGGTCAGTGCTGGTTAATCTCTTCATTCGATAGTGAATGTCCTATTCTATTACTGTTTACACTCACAGAAACAAGAATATGCACCAGTAATATAGAAAATTTAAATTTCTTTTTTTAAAAGGTTTTATTTATTTATTTTTAAAGAGGGAAGGGAGGGGGAAGAGAGAGAGAGAGAGAGAGAGAGACATCAATGTGCGGTTGCTGGGGGTTATGGCCTGCAACCCAGGGATGTACCCTGGCTGGGAATCGAACCTGGGACACTTTGGTTCCCAGCCCGCGCTCAATCCACTGAGCTATGCCAGCCAGGGCAAAAATTTAAATTTCTTTTAGTGAAAGCAGTGTTAAGGCTGAATTAATCTAATAATTATCATTGCTACTCATTTTCTGTATATATATGCATGTATGTACATATATATAATTTAAATGTGAGCAAATAAATTATTAATCATGCTTTAGAATGAGAACATGAAAATGCTTTCTATATATCATAATGTATCATTCTACATATAATTCATGATATACATAGTTATATATATTCATTTTGCATCATATGTCTGTATGTATACAAATGTTATTGTATATATACATATAAAGGTGGACCCCAAAATATTTGAATTTATTTATTAAAAATTGTGTATCTATTCTTACAAGTTTAAACTTCAGTTACCTTCAAAGTATTCTCCTTTTGATGCAACATACTTATCCTGATGTTTTTACCTCCTACTGGTCAAAACAATTTCTGAACTTGTCAATTTTGATGGCTTTTAGTGTTTCTGCCTTTTTTTGTTTCATCTCTTCCATATGGGCATAACACTTCCCTTTGAGGACTTTTTCATCTGGGGAAACAAAAAGCCTCTTAGGGAAACATCCAGTGAACAGGGAGGGTGGGGCATGGGGGTCATGTCTTTTTTGGTCAAAAATGCTGACCACTCAGCCTAGTGTGGACAGACGCTCTTGTAAAGCACCCATTGTGAAATGGGCAGATGCATTCAAAGAGTCTTCAAAAAAATTCACTGAAGCTGAACACAGCCTCTCACAACAATGCTGGCTGGTACACTGATACAGGTGGGTTTCTAGAACACTCACTTTGCGGCAGGAAGCATGTACTGTAAGGGGTCCACCCTCCAGAAGATAGTTTCACTTTATTGGAGTCTACTCCTATACATATATATTCACTTTGTGTCCTCATTTTAAAGAGAACTTGAGGAGACTAAATATATATATTCAGGCAGATAAGAGAAGGGGGATACAGAGAAAAGAAAACCAGTGATTGAATGGAAAAAATCGCATAAAATTAGACTTGAATGAACATACAGGGGTTGTATAAGAGTCATTTTACTTACTAATGTGGGTCACTTTTGCATCCTGTATTTCTCAGCTAGTAAATAGGAAAACATGGCTAATTGTAGGATACATGGTATCTATAAAATAAAAGCAGTTGTCCAGGAGAAGTAAAACTATTTCTCTAATTAATATCTAAAAGAACATTCTCCCTTAGGTTCTATAGAATTCTGTGTAATATAATGAAAAACATATGTCCTATATAATGCTATGTAATGCAGTGTGAATGACATGCTGACCACAGATAAAGAAACCTGAGTCAAAGGGCTCTTTGCTATAGCACTTTCAATATATGCCTTTTATTAATATGACCAAGCCTGGTTTCTTCAAGCATAACCAACATATTGGCTAAATAATATTTTCCGAGCATACAGTTAATATGGCCTGGCATAAGACCAGGATAAATTTAAGCCTATCCACAGAAAAACAAAGAGTACATCTCATAAGACATCATCCTTTTAGTATAATGTGTTCTCTGACCTAAACTTCTTAAGCAGTGGTGAGTTTGAAGTTAGAAGCTGTACCAAATTGCTGGGATTATTACTTATTTCAGTTTGCTAATTAGGAGGAGAATCATGTCTTTTAACAATCTCCTAAGCTAGAGGTGGATTTGGCTTTTTTTTTTATGGAAAAAAAGGCATTTGCCAAAATAGATATTTAAAAAAAATACATTTAAAAGAAGAAGGAATTTGAACTGGGGACAAATTTGATTTATATTTATTTTAGAGAGAGAGAGGAAGGAAGGGAGAAAAAGAGGGTGGGAAACATAAATATATGGTTGCCTTTCGTGTGCCCCCTACTGGGGACTTGGCCTGCAACCCAGGCATGTGCTCTGACTGAGAATCGAACTGGCAACCCTTTGGTTTGTAGGCTGGCACTCAATCCACTGAGCCACACCAACCAGGGCTAAGGTTGTGGATTTTGAGGAGGAAAACCACAGAGGCAAAATACTATTTTCATCCCACCATATCAAGAGTACATACTATCAACATGACTTATCATCATTGATGCTGACTTTGACTACCAGGCAGCTAGTGTTTTTCAGGTTTCTTAATTATAATTTTTTTTTTGTTTTTCATTTTCATAGTGTGTTCTTGGAAGAAAGCCTCTGTATTCAGCCAACTTAAGTGGGGAGTCATGCTCTGTCTATTGAAGAGCAATGTTCACATAAATTATTTTGGCTTTTTCTGTATGGGAAAATTGTCTATTCTTTCTAGTTTATTCATTTATCCCTCCATTTATTTATTTATATTACTATAGAATCCTGGATATTTATTTTATACTTTGGCTTGCAATCTAATAGCATTATTTATTTTGTTGCTTAAGTCAATCCAGCTTTGGTCTTTGGGAGCTCTTTTAGTTGGCATCAATGTCTCTTTGACATATCTTCACTGATGTGTTTTTTCAATCTTTTATTTCTTTTGAACACTACTGATGCTTTAGGCTCATTCATATATTTTCTGACTCAGTGGTAGAATCAGCCATATCTTCAAGGAGCCAATGTTCTTTATTATTTTATTTTATTTTATTTTATTATTATTTTATTTTAAGTAGGAAATCTCTATGGGAAAACAAAATCTGAGTGAGAGAAGCACTTGCTGCTCCTGGGTTGTCACTGCTTCGAGGCAGGCTTAGCTTACTGGTGTGTATCTGTATCTGTATTAAGCTAAACATGAACTCATACTGATATTTTCTTCATGTTTTAATAAAAGCATATTTTGTTTTTTTGCTTTTTATCTGGTTAATGATATAAATATTGATACATTTTCTCATGTTGAACCAAGATTTTATTTCTGGAAATAATCCTCAATCATGGTACTGTATTCCATTTAAAAACATCCTTAGTTTTGGCAGTATGTGTATAGGACTTTTGCAGTTATCTGTGTAAAAATTTTGTCTATAATTTTTCTTTCCTTAAATGCCCTAATTAGGCTTTGGTTTATAGTTCATGCTGGATCCACAAAGTGCAGTGCAACGTGTTTCCTTTTTCTGTTCTTGGGTAAAAGGTGCAAACTATTATTTTAATTTTTGTTCCTTTGAAATAAATGGTTTTTGTTGTTCTAGTTGCTCTATTTTTTACTTTTTTATGAGAAAAAACAGACTTGCAAGACCCTATTACATATTTTTGTAGACAAATCAAACAGCTATAAATTCTTTAGTTATAAATGCATCCACCATTATGGATTCCCACCTCCCAACTGATCAAATTCCTGCTTCCTACGGATCAGGCTGACTCCCTGACAGCGGCATGATAGTTTGGGGCTTTAAGCACTCAATCCTTCCTTTATTCCTCCCTTTTTCAGATGTCAGACCTGCACTGTAGATGCTTCTCTAATTTCTCCTCTCCTGCCTTCAGTCCTCCACAGGCATTGTTCCCCAACCAGACTAGGGATGAAGAATTCAGTCTGGGAAACTACTTCTTGGGGCAACTGATGCAACCAATGCCACAGTCAGTAAGCTTTTATTTTAATAAATATATTTCTTATTTATCAAATTTTACTTTTTCAAAATTATCTTACTATCAAAATGAATTATAAATACACTAGGCTGATAATTAATGAACTGACCCTAGTGAGGGTAGAGGAAAAGATAATAGTGATAATTCTGCCACACCTGAATAACAACAGTGACACAAAACTGTAAGAAATTCCTTAGAGGCAATAAGGAGATAAGAGCATGTTAAAAAGGAAAGCAGCAGACTGGGACATACTGGTGTCTTTGACATTTCTCCTAGGTTACCACTATTCATTATTTAATAATTTGCAATGACTAGTTTCTTTTAAAGATTTTATTTACTTATTTATTTATATATTTTTTAGAGCGAGAGGAAGGGAAGGAGAAAGGGAAGGAGAGAAATATCAATGTGTGATTGCCTCTCATGAGCCCCCCAGCCAGGGACCTGGCCTGCAACCCAGGCATGTGCCCTGACTGGGAATGGAACCTGCAACCTTTTGGTTTGCAGGTCTGTGCTCAATCCACTGAGCTACACCAGCCAGGGTGAGATTTTTTTTTAAAATCTAATTGGACTTGTAGGCGAAGAAAAATAATTTTCCCCTCTAACCTTTTAGGTTTTGGGCTGAGACCTATCTCCTATCCCCTGTAATAATCTAGTGTGGAATAATTCTGTAATATAAGAATATCTTTTTTTTGTAAGACAAAAGAAAAGATAAATCCTAGATGCCAGTCTGAACAGAGAAGGCAGGTTGTGATAAAGTTTCTACTGCTCAGGAACTGAGCAAATGGAACTGAGCAAATGCATCTGAGTTTGATTGTCAATTAACTATGATGGCTCTCATCATACAAAATGTTTTTGTGTCATTTGTCCTACTTTTAAAAATATGTCACTGCATTGGTATCTCGAGACAGTACAACATCTCAGCGGCAAATGTGGACTTGTCCCCACATTTGGGAGAGTTAGACAGAGGAGCATTTTCCTGGTAGTGCAATTTCACAAAGATAACCACTCTGTCAGGCATTTAAAAATGACAACCACTTAGAAGTTAAATAATTTAGTAATTGACACAAAGACTAGTTTCTCAAAGCGTCAAGTCCATTTTCATGGCTACTGTACAAAATTAAATGATTATAGATTATCTTCTAAATTTGCCAAACCATTCCATTTAGAAAGAAACCTGTATATTGCTCAAATATTTTCCTCATGTTGTTCTACTTGTGAGTATTAAATATATCAAAACAATGAATTCAGATGAATGTAAGATGAAGATATTTTCAGATCCATTTATTTTTCAAGGACAGGTTGTTTTTCTTCCACTCATTGGCATAGTTTGATTTTTGCTGGAGACACAATTAAAATGACCTCAGCAATGCCTAAGAAGAATAGTAAAGATTGTGTTGTGCTGCTTCACATTCCTGAAAAATAATGGCTAAGATGACCCTTGCAGCATAGTTATTATTCTTCACAAAGTAACATGTGAAAGCATTTATTCTTCCAAAGTTCAGTATTTCTGTACTGTTTAGCCTCTGAGATAATTCTAATGGAACAGTTAAAAAAAGGATAAAGATATGGTCTATTGTACTTCAAGTAATTACAGTGCTAAGTGCAATTATGTCTTTTTATTCACAATTTTGTAAATTTCAGCTAAACAATGTGATAGCTTTTAACAATGTATTAATATCCTGGTTAAATTGTAGGTATATACATTATTGATTCTGAGCTCCATGATTTTCTCAAGAGTTTATAACTTAAACTAACATTTCTCCCAAATTTTAAATATTCAAAACAACTATTTTCTAATGGAAATAGTAGTTACTTTAACCTTTGTAGAGGAAAACTGCCCTTACAAAGCCCCAGGCTGGATTTTATGTAATTTCTGATCTGTTTGGAAGATTACAAGAACAAAAGAAACCTAATTCTCAGGTATACACTGGGTCATTATAACACTGGAGACTTCAGTGTAAATTTAAATGACAGATATCTATGAAAACAAAGGCTGTTATCTCTTTGAACTTGGCTACAAAAATCATCTCATCACCAGTCATAAAGAGCCAAATCTTTCTCATTTTCTTAAATACTAGAACATATTTTTATATTTTTAGATAGTATTTCTTAAATAGTATAACAAATTTCGAGAAAGTCAGACTTTGTAATCAATCAATCAATCAATCAATCAGGCATTTGAGTTCCTTGATTTTTCTTTCCTGTCACTTAGAAATTGGCTTTGAGGAGAACAACTTAAGGCTCTAACTTTGAGAACCAATATTTATTAGCTATTAAAATCACAGATTCCAATGCACAAAAACCTGATGTTGCGTCCTATCTTGGCCACTTGGTAGCCATGAGATTCGGGTAAGTCAAGAAGTGTCTTCCCGCCTCAGTTTTTGCATATGTAATACATTGTCATAAACTTACCTCAGAAGAGGATGTAATATATGCAAAATATGGAACATGTTATCTAACATGTAATATTCTCATAAAATAAATATAATTAGTATCCTCTCAAAAAGATAATTTACTTAAAAATATTTTCATTATTATCTACAATGTAAAAACATGTTTTTTAGGCAAAATTCTACTTTTTGTGGCCAGCATATCTCATTTACAGTACATAGAGTGTGTATAGAATGCTTTTTCATATGTTCTATAACCATTTTCTATTCTGCCTCCTGGGCTAATAACCAGTCTCCATCAGTGCTGAGAAACTCACCTCCATACATAGTTGAAAGAAATCCTCCTGCTCCTGCACGGAAGTGGTGAAGAAACTCACTTCCCACAGTCGGAGGCTCTGGCTGTAATTCACAGGTCCCAGAATGCCTCTCAGTTCTCCAGAAAGTATCAGGGAAGTCAGCGGGTTGCTTATCGATAGGAATGACAAATGGGTTGCTTATCGATAGGAAAGAGTCATTAGAAGGAAAATTATAGGCACATAATGAAAATGTGAGTTATGAGGTAGAGATTGACATGTGGGCTCCAAAAACTAAGTTTAAATACAGGCTTCTGGTTCCTGGGAAAGTTTTTGAGCCCTTTTGTATAAAGTTTTTAAATCTACAAGATGGGGATAATAATAGCTATCATATGAAGCTGTTGTGAATATCAAATAAGATAACACAATTTAAGGTGCCTACCAAAGAGGCTCACCTATCATAAAGTATGAAGTTTGCTCTTGAGGAAGGAGAGGAGGAGGGGAATTGTATTCACTGAGGAAAAAAATAAAAAGAACTAAAATTAAAGCAAAATGGGTACAAATTTAGTTTGCAAAAATTAATACTAGACAGAATTAACAGGTATGGTGAACATATGGAGAATTGAAACTCTAATGAATTGCTACTCAAAATATAATAAAAGGTATAGGAACTTTGCAAAACAATTTGGCTATTCCTTAGCAAGTTAAATATGGAGATACTATATAATCCAGCAGTTTTTCAAGTAGGTATATACCCAAGACAACTGAACACATTTACTTACAAACTTGTACATAAATGTTCATAGCAATGTTATTCATAATAGTCAAAAAGTGGAAATAGCTCAAATGCCCATCAGTTGATGAATGGATAAACAAAATATGGCGTATTTGTACAGTGGTCCATCATTCGACCATAAAAATGATTGAAGTACTGATACATGCTGCACCATGAATAAACTGTGCAAACACTATGCTAAATAAAAGAAGTCAGACCCTGGGGCTGCATATTATATGACTCCATTTATATAAAATGTCAGGAAAGGCTAATCCATGGAGACAGCAAGTAGATCAGTAGTGGTTGCCAGGCTGGTGGAGGGAGACTGCTAACGGATATGGGAATTATTCTGGGGGTCTGAAATTGTTTTGGAATTAGTGGTGACAGCTGCCCAACTTTGTGTATCTACCAAAAATCACTGAACTGTGCACTTTGAAAATAAGTTTTATGGCATAAGAATTATATCTTGGTGAAAGAACAAGTGATACTAGGAAAAATAAGGCAGAAAAGTTCAATAGTGAATTGTGTCCATAGAGAACATGTAGATTCAAAAATGAAGAGTTCAGTTTCTTTCTACACAGAAGAATGATTAAAATGTGATTTCTACCTCCCTTGAAAACACTGTTGAACAGCAAAATATGCTTAACTAATCAGAGTAAGCATAGAAAAGAACAAAGTAAATAAAATAAAAACCAGGGAATACAATATAATACATTTAAATAACATTTATTACATACATAATTTGTAGTTGCTACAATTTTTTTATCAAAACTGCATTTTTCATATGAACATGAACTTGCCACATATATAATGCACTTAGATTTAAATATACAAATTTATATTTCAATTCCAAAAATCTTTTCTCATGAGCCCCTTTAAAAACACACAAAGAGTACTAGCAACTACTTTCTAATCATAGTCTGTTTTAGAGTTCTGCTTTACTTTATTTGAATAAATTAACCTGGCTCTAGCAGTGAATAATTGTGATCTGATTTCCCCAGCTTTACAAATAGCAACTTTCCAAGTTTCTCTTCTTTTAAATATTAATGATCTTCCAAGTATACTTTGTAGCTCATTTTTTCCCATATCTTTCCTCATTCACCTGCCTGGTCTTGTAAACATCAGCACGATACCCCTGAAAAGGGTAGCATAAATTTTTGGTTTGTCAACATGACTAGGACTGTAATTTGAGAAAAGCTGGATGTCTGTAACCTCTAGGACTCCCCCTCCAAAAAACAAGATGATTAATAATGCATGAACATAAAAGAGCTGAAACTTCACTAATCTGTTTGGCTTTTTAGCTTATAGAGACACTAAATGCAATTTTTTTTCTGTAAAGACTTTAACAACATAACCAGATAGAACACTTGGTGGACTGTTCGCTAACTGGGGTTTCTTGGGTGTTACCCTGTGCTGACTCTGATATTAAGTTGGGGGTGAAGTAGATTTTATAAACTTGTGACTAGAAAAAAAACTCATAGATATACATTATTTCAGATTCAAATTAAAAATATTTGCACCCAGTATTTTTCTCCCTTAAGAGTTATTCTTCCAAACACAAGACACCAAATACCTATTCTGACCTTGAAATCGATCATCATTGGTCTTTTTCAATGTAAATAACCACCTTTATTTTTCTATCCTTACTTCTACATTTAATTTATTTCATATATCTGCATAATAAGGATTATCTTGTCTTCTCATTCCTTTCTATAGTCTTGAGAACAACTGATTTATTTTGTGACTTTTGATGTGACCAAACAGCACTCTAGTGAAAAGGCAATGTTAAATTAATATTCTCCATAACAACTTAGGTACATAGAGTAGCAATGAATAATGGGAATTAGATAATGAAAAACCCACTCAATTGGATAGTCAAACATTAGAATATCTTTTAGATGACTTAGTTTTAATATACTCAATTTCTATTAATTCTGTTATTTCATATGCTAATCAGTATGAAGCACAGATCAGAATACTGATCTATAAATATCCTTGACTCATTTTTATTAAGCTTTTGTGAGTTGTGTCATTAATATTAATATGGATAGATGACCAAATATTTTCTATAATTAATCTTTGCAACAAGCCTTTTATGACATATTCAATAAAAGATAATTATTTTAGAAGAGACAGAATTTTTATTTCTTTTTTATTGGAGGAAATATGCATTGGGGACATTCAATACTAAAGTATTAAAGATATTAGATATCATTTGAGGAGCACAGTATTTCAAATAGAGAATGATTCCAAATTCTCTAAAACCATGAATAGAAAAAAAATATTTTAATCACTGGTAGCTCACAAATTCAGGGATGGTGGGAGGGAAGCTGTGGATTAAGTTGAGAACCAGATCTGAGATTCTTGTCTATTGGCTACAAATGATTAAAAGCTTTAACATATTTTATTTGGTGCAATGCAGAGAATGGTGTTTTTAAATGAGCTTCAGAAGTTATTCATAATGATATTAAATAAGCAGGCTTTGGGTAGCCTCTCTGATACAATCTCCTCTCCGTTTTGGTTGCTATTACACTTATTTTCATATAATTGTTTTTTAACCCTATCAGAAATCACAGTCTTTGACTCTTTCCCAGACCATTAGCTCTCTCTCTGTATTTACTTCTCTATTTGATTTATATATTTTAGCCAGCTGTATTGACAATATTAACTGTCTTGCCTTATTTGGCCCTTTGCCTTTTTGTGTTTGTTCTGAATCTATCTGGCCAGTGGCCTCCCCCGGATGCTGGATGAATAGGATTTGCTTCCCCACACCTCACCAGCCCAACGAGGGCATGCTCAGGTTTCAGTTCTTTTGAACATTTCTTTCCAAAGTCCATGGTTTTCCTAGTACCTGTGCTTGTCTTCATATTTTAACACATTTATTTTTGAAAAAATTTAAACTGATCAAGGTGCTACAAAAATAGTACAATATTCCCCATATATTTACAGCAAAGTTTATCAATTACCAATGTTGTACTCCCCACTCTCCATATATTTATTTCTCATCACATAATCAAAAAATTTTATACTAAGTCAAAATTTTTATTTTTGGGAATAAAAGAGAGATACTATTGATTATTTGTAAATTAAAAAGGAAATTAGTAAACAAAGGAAAAATTTTCCCTTCCCCATTTGCTTGGTCATACAGTACACTGAATTTGTTAATAATTATGGGTTTTTAAAGTTTTTGTTATGTTATTTTATTATAAATAGCTAGCTCCTCTACTTATATCTTTTTATCATGTTCATATAATTTTGTTAGCCCGTTCAAAATTGTTAGAGCTAATGAAATTAACTGCTTTCAGTATTCATCACCATATTCCTCATTTTTTTATGTTATTGGAACATTTTTACTCCCTCAGCTTTAAATGCTTATTACATTGCAGGCTCTTTGAGAGCAGGGATTTTTGTCTGTTTTGTTGATGATGAAGTCCTAACTCCTAGAACAATACCATTACATGAGAGTTACTTAGTAAATATTCGTGGAGTTAATGAGTAAATAAAATGTAAACTTAACTCTCTTCTTCTACTTAGAGAATTCCTGCAGGACCTTCAATATCAGTGAGTAAACCATCACCGAATTTTTCTCAGATTTGGTTACTTTCTCCTTTGTTTCATGACTATGTCTGTTGTGTCCATGTTTTACTCAATAGTAAATTGAGTAAAAAACTGGCAACAAAAAACATGTTGCCAGTTTCAGCAAATTTTGAGAACTTTAAAAATGAGTATTATAAAAAGGCCTACTTAAAGTAAGCCTCTAAGGTAGACTGGATAAAGGTAAAACATTGAAATTTCCCCAAAGAGATACTATTTTTAGCAAAAAGTATTCATTTTGGTAGTTTTATAAATTAAATATTTTTAGAAAACAACACATATCCAAGTTATATAAGATATAAGGGAATATTTTATAACAGCTTCATTATTGAAAGGCTGTTATTTGGCTACTTACTTGAATTACTTGTAGGTGACCATACTTACCAAATCCATCTTTTAGCATTAGTATGTGTGAAAAGCAGAGATATCACCAAGAAAAACAAAAAGCTTTAATGTAAACATGTTTATTTTATAAATTGTTATGAATATATATACACATATGTATGCATATATGTATATGTATTCTCAGCTTTCTATTGAAGTTAGGAATTACCACAGACATGGTGCTTTAAACCAATACAAATTTATTACCTTATAGGTTCATAAGTAAGATATCAGACACATGTCTCACTGACCTAAAACAAAGGTATTAGCAGAACTGCATTCTTTTCTGGGGGCTCTAGGAAAATATGTTTGAAATTTGTGCTCTATGTTATATTATAATATGTGAGTAATTTTAATTGCTTGTTTAACTATAAACATATTTCATAGCAAAATATTTGAAAAGCATTTTCCAACTTGTTTTAATAGTTGTTAGTAGTTAAAATGTTTCTTCTGAGGATTACTTTCTAGCGTTTCCTGTAGAAGAGAGTGAGAGCAACAGAATCGCAGGGATTGAATTGAGGGAAATTGACACTCAGGATGAAAAATAGGATAAAAGATATAGTGCCCAAGCAGAACATGGATCACTGCATTCCTTTTATTTGACCTAGCAATACTTCATTTATACTCTAAATAGTTACATAAGGTAAAACCATATCCAATGTTTTGTCCAGAATTAATTTTTTTCTTTATGCCTTTTCTGGATTTGCTGATATTCTTTTGATACTAAAATTGTTTGAATGTCATCTCTTCACTAGACTCTAAACTCCTTTAATGTGGAAACAATATTGTCTCATTGTATGTCCTCATTGTTTTCTGAAAATTGTTTCTGTTCTCTCAATATTTGCTCAATAAAAGAATAAGGTCACACACTTGAAAAAAATCAGTGGTATAAACTATTATTAAAAGCTCAAATTTATTTTTTCTTTTAAATTATATTTGGTTCATTATGCTGTTATAGTTGTCCTAGTTTTTTCCAATTTGTTCTTCCTCACCAGCACTCTACCACTCCTTCGGGCAATTCCCAACCCACGGTTCATGTCCATGAGTCATTTGTATACATTCTTTGGCTACTTTGTTTCCTATACTGTACTTTACATCCCCATGGCTATTCTGTGACCACCAAGTTGTATTTCTTAATCCCCTCACTTCTTCACCCATTCCCCAACCCATCCCATCTGGCAACCATCAAAATGCTCTCTGTATCCATGATTCTGTCTCTGTTCTTCTTGTTTGCTTAGTTTAATTTTAGGTTCAGTTGTTGATAGGTATGTGTTTATCACCATTTTATTATTCATAGCTTTAATCTTCTACTTTTTTTAAAATAAGTCCCTTTAACATTTCATATAATAATGGTCTGGTGATGATGAACTCCTTTAGTTTTTTCTTGTCTGGAGAGTTGTTTCTCTGCCCTTCGATTCTAAATGATAGCTTTGCTGGATAGAGCAATGTGGGCTGTAGGTGCCTACTTTTCATGACTGAATATTTCTTACCAATCCCTTCTAGCCTGCCAAGTTTCTTTGAGAAATCAGCTGAGTGTTATGGGAACTCCCCTGTAGGTAACTAACTGCGTTTCTCTTGATGTTTTTAAAATTCTCTCTTTATCTCTAACCTGTGGCATTTTAATTATGCAGTGTCTTGATGTGGGCTTGTTTCTGTCCATCTTGTTTAGGACTATTTGTGCTTCCTGCACTTGCATGTGTATTTCTTTAATCAGATTAGTGAAATTTTCTTTCATTGTTTTTTCAAATAGGTTTCCAATTTCTTGCTCATTCTTTTCTACTTCTGGTACCTCTAACATGTTTAGATATCTTTCTATGTGTTCAGATACTATTATAAATGCAAATAAATGTTATAAAAATTCAATGTGGATTATAATACTAATGTGCACTTGTCACAGAAGAGGTAATGAAGCTTAGAGAGATGACATAATTTAGCTAAACTCACACAGGTAGAAAGTGGGAGTCATACCTAGAACCTATACTTTTAACAACTGAATTATTATGCTTCATGTTTGGCTATGTGTCAAGCATGTGATGGGGACTGAATATACTTTTTCTGAGATGCCCCTGATTGTCTGTTGGAAACACTAGATGAGCCTAATACACTCAAACTCTCCACTGCATTGCCAGAGGAAGCAGTGGAAATCATATTCCCAGACTCCTCTGCCAGACTGATTTTGGGTTAGATTATCCCAAAGGGGGATCTTGCATGAGACGTGGAGGCCTGAAGAAGGAAGCATCTTTCTCCCTCCACACCAATGCATAGAAAGAAGACACAGGCAGGTGCCAAGTACTGAAGGAAACTTGGATGTTTCTGTGCAGAGCTCTTGACAGCAGCTCTTACCTTTAGTGGTGATTTGCCATGGTCTGCAAGGGTATGATGAGATATCTAAGAGCTACAGGTTACCTACCCTAAACTTTGCTCTTTTAGGTCTTCTGACTGTTTGCAAGCAGCTATTTTATTGTATTCCATACCCTCCTGCTGGAATTTCTTTCTTCCAGTACTA
Organism: Phyllostomus discolor; assembly: GCF_004126475.2. Lineage (NCBI taxonomy): Eukaryota > Metazoa > Chordata > Mammalia > Chiroptera > Phyllostomidae > Phyllostomus > Phyllostomus discolor. Next base: position 137,103,715 of record NC_040907.2, read on the forward strand.
ACACTGATATGGATACTATATAAATAATGACTTTTTTTCTACCTGAGAAGCTTGCATGTCATATATAGATCTAAACAAATATACTTTTCCTCCGGAGAATTCATACTCCCAGGATCAATCTTGTAATTAAGAGACAATGGTAACTGCAACTGGCATCTTTATGGGCTAGAAAAAATTACTAATATTATGTGACCCTTACAGTAGGTACAAGTATAAGTAATTGAATATATCACTAGATGAATATTAAGAGAAGTTGTCACCTTTTGTTTAAAAAAACACTAAATTCTAGCTGATTTCATGTGAGTAAATGAACTAAACAAAAAAGGACAAAAGAAAATATCACTAAAATATACCGTATTTTTTGGTCTATAAGACACACTCCCTACCCCACCATTTGGGAGGAATAATGGTTGTTAATGCTGCTGTTGAGTTCTGTTTACACTTACATTGGTGAAATATTATGTTATTTACGTTATTAAATATTTTACCACATTTTCTGCTTCAATTTTTTTTCCTATTTTCCTCTTCTAAGACCTAAGTGTGGCTTATGGTCTGAAAAAAAGATAGTAAGTGAAACATTTTACATTTAATGTGTAAAAGAAGGAAATTTAGTTCTTAGCAAATAGTCAGTGTTATGCTGTCTTCCATACATTATGTCCCTGGTTTTTTACTTTATATATTCTGCCAAATAGTGATTTTACTGTTATCTATGTAAAATATCTGATTAAAATGATAAAAGAGAATCATAGTGTTGTGTATTTTTATTTCCTTAGACAAAATGTAGAATTAAATTTGATTTTAAAAGTTTAAATTTAATGCCAGCAGAATTTTCTGGATGAACCTGCTTTTGTTTATTTATTTTGCTGTGAAAGCATGAAACAGAAAAAGGTTAAGTCATTGATGGCATATGCTAACCCACCTAAGACGATGATTTTGAAAGCTACATATTAAAACTTTGGAGCCTTTTTATGATCTTTCTTCTGCACATGACTGAGTAAAGCTTTAAGACTTAAATTCTCTTAGCTGTTTTAGTGGTTAGGAACCAATTTATTTAACAACTTAGCCACACAGTGACAATATGGGTAGGCTGTGGCTTAGCACATACCTTGGGATATGAAGCGCCAACGAATGAGGAACATGTGTTGTGAACTGCAGCAGTTTAACAGAGCTTTTAATGATTATGTGGATGAAAATCTCTGTGACAAGAACAAGAGAATTCACATACCAGTTCTTCAAGGTTCTTCCCCCTAAACATTTAAATGAAGTTATTAAGCATTCATTGCTTTTTATGTCTGCCATTTTACTATTTTGAGATTTTGTACACTGACTTTTATAGCGATTGATTCAGAAAACAGATGCACTTTTTTAAGACAAGGGGAGGAAGTAACGTACCAAATGTTAAAAACAAAATGGTTAGTATATTAGCTAGATAAGTAAACTCCAGACATGTAATCTATGCATTATTCAACTGTCAGAAATGTAGAGGGGTTAACCAGTAACATAAAGACAAATACTGTAAGATTCACTTATGTGACATATCTAAAATAATGAAATTCATAAAAGCAACAAATAGAATAGTGGTTACTAGGAAATGGCAGAAGGAGAAAACAGGGAGTGGTTAATCAACATGTAAAAATTTCAGTTATGCAAAACAGATAAGTTTTTGAGATCTATGCAAAACATTATTCCTACAGATGATAATACACTTAATAGATAATAATAGATATTACCTATGTAATATTTGTACACTTAGAGATATTTTAAGAGTAGGTGTCATTTAGAGGTCTAAACACACACATATTATGTAATAATATAAGAAATTAAACATACAGATAAATCTACAGAAGGATTCTGCTTAAAACAAAGTCATTTGTATTTATATTTTATATCACAAAATTTGGATTTAAACATCAAATGAAAGTTTAATGAATCTTTTCTTAAAGATTAGAAAGCACATCTTTTATTTAATGTGAAAGCCAGATGATATTCTTCAAAAGACAATGTTCACCACTGATAGAAGGAACTAGTGGTTGGAAAACTATAATTGCTATATTTGAGAAGATGGTAAAAACATATAGTCACATGATCAGAATTAATCATTCCTAGGCATCCATCCAAGGGTGAGTCATGACAGCAAATGTGTTAAGGGCCTAATGGCTTTACCATAACCTGATTCATCCCTTACTATAAAGGGCAAAATCATCTTGCATTCATAGATGTAACTGCCTCATGTCATAAAATCATAATAGATTTGCTACTGGGCATCTTGCTGGCCTTTCTGGATGATGACGAGACCCATCTTCAGTTACTGACCCATGTCTTTCATTATAAGAAGGAAAAAAGAGATTGGCATATTTTTGATTGATCACAGAGGACTCTATATCTTTTAGAGTGAGGGACACAATAGAGGTAATTTCACTTTTGAGGTTCTTTTATTGGAAGCATTTGATTAATATAGATTTGAAGAGTTAGTTTTATATTTTCTACCTGTTAAGCATTAAAATCATGTGGTTTAGTTTTCTTAATATTTGTCTTGGGTTGATAGCTTACAACTTCTCTCCAGAAAAAGGTCTATCTTTAGCATAAGTAAGATAGAAAAGACATGGGCTCCCATTTCACTCTGAGTTTTATAGGAACTTCTTATTTTACATAAATTTTAAACCACGTTATGAGTTTTCCATGTGTACATTTTAACTATCTCTGACAATTTCAACTCTGTCTTTTCCAAAAATGGTCTTGCAATCATCAGCTATTTTAGAAGAGTCATTAGTTTCCACTGCCCGTATTCATGTCTCTGTTTTATGCAGAAAACTTGTGTACATTTCAAAGTAGAAATCCACTTTTCTTAAATTCATTTCATATAGGGTATTTTTCTCTTTGAAAATGTAATAAAAGTATATATAAATTTTGTAATATTTTCATGGTTTTCTGGTTTTGTAATACATGTATATTTTTCTTTTTTTCCAAATTAAACAACAGATTTCACACTATTTGTTTTGTATTTTCAAGCCCTCTTATGGTATCTTTAAGTTGCAAGACTTCATCAGAATATATCTTTATTTTTAATCTCATGTTTCATTTTTGTTTCATTACTCATTCACAAATTACTGTCAATCTGTTATCAACTGGTATCTTTCACACTGTATCAACAAAGTTTCTAGCTAGATCAGTGAATTCATTAGGCACATTTCCTATTTGTTACCTCACTGCCAACTTTTCACCATCATATAACAAGAATATTGTATTCTTTAGTTTCCACTGCCATTTATTTTACTGTCTCTTACATCTTTACTAATAGTCACATCTAGGTCCTTTGTTTCTTTAAACATTCTTCTATGTTCTTTCAGTTTTTCACTGACATTGATCCCAAATCAGTGTTGCATGTTTGCGTTAAGTCATTTTTCATTTAGTAATTGTTATATAACCAACCAGTCCAACACTTAGTGGCTTAATACGTAATAATCATTTTATTGTCATTTATGTTTTTGTAGGTTAGAAATTAGGAAGGAGTTCAGATGAGCAGTTCTATTTCAAGGTCTTTCATGTGGCTACAGTAAGAGAGTGGCTGGCTATGAAACATCAGGGGACTGGAGCAGCCAGACACTGGTCAGGCATGTCTCTCTTTTCATGTAGCCCAAGGCCCTTTCATGTGGTCTCTCCACATTCACTAGGTTGGGCTTCTTCACAGCGTGGCAGCCTCAGGGCAGTTGTACTTTTCCTATGGTGCTGAATTTTCAGGACCAGTGCTCCAAGGGAATCAGTTAGTAGCTATATACCAGCTTCAGAAATCACGTGGCATCACTTATGCCATACTTTATTGGTTGGGGTTGTCACAGAGTCCGCCCAGCTATAAGGTTATGAGACATAAACTGGACTCTTAGTGGGAGGAACATCAATATTTCATTATAAGAAGAACACGTGAAAAGAGAGATATTTTTGTAAACATCTTTTGAAATTTCATTCTTCTACAGGGCTTTAACTAAAATGTAGCAAGTCTTATTTAAAACACTTTTAAAACTACATACTCTTTAGTAGCTATCATTAAGTTCTCACATCTACACTAATCAAAAATTAAGATGCTTTAAAATGAGACGGTGTTATGGACCGAATCTGTGTCCCTCCCATAATCAGATATTGAAGCTCTAATGTCCAGTGTGAGGTGTTTGGGGATAGAGCCTGTAGGATGTAATTAAGGTTCAATGAGGTCATAAGGACACCAGTCTTCTTCCTCATCCAAGAAGACTGGTGTCCTTATAAGAAGAAAATATACCAGATCTCTCTCTCTCTCTCTCTGATGATATAGATAGATATAAATATAGATATAGATAGGTATAGGTATCATCTCATCTCTATCTCTTCTTCCACAAAGAAGAAAGCCATGTGTGAACACAGAGAGTAGGCAGCAATGGCCATGAGCATTCCTGGAAAAGAGGCCTCATAAACCAAACTTGTGGGCACCTTTATGTCAGATTTCCAGCCTCCAGAACTGTGAGAAAATAAATTTCTGTTTAATCTAGTCTGTGGTCTATTGTTATGATGGCATTTTAAGCTAACTAATACAATAAACAAAGTACATAATTGTTTTTTAGTTTAAAAGTGGAAAATATATATCTTAATGTTTCTCTCTTGGAGCTCAAAATATTGTTTACCAAATAAAGCTTTCCAAAGCCCAGCAATAATTAGGCATGTTCAATTACATATAATTTGATTTAACTCAGTTATTCCAAAACTCATTGCTGCACCAAGTAGTCTCCTTTCTTTTCCTGGACTTCTGTTGAACTTGTGGAATAATGTAGTTTTTGCACTATGACATTTTAGGAAAAGTTGAAGATGCTTTATCTGTATTGGGTTTTTCTTTTAAAGAAAACATGTGGTATGTTCCTGAAATATTTCTGTCTTAGTTACTGGGCTGACAATACTATGGTGAAAAATATTAAATTAGACTATTTAGTTTTAACTCTGGACTTCTACATATATTGTGGAAAAGTTAATTTAAGTTATTAATTAGTAAAGAGTTAATATAGTTTTTCTCCACAAGACATTTATTGAATGCCTACTTTCAGCTATACACTTTGCTAAATATGTGCTTGATGGAGAAATGAAGGTCTTCAAGGGTTTATAGTTAGAAAAGGAAGAGAGCTTTGCAAGAAAACCTAAGAGCTATTAGTACCATGTGTTTGGATGTAATAGTAATGATAATAATTAGAGTAGACATTCATGGGAAACAGTTGATTGTAAGTATAGTGCTAACACTTCAAAGAGATCATCCATTTTAAAGTCATAACAATCAACCATATGTTATAGCTACAACTGTAATCCTTTTCCCCTGAATTAAAAAAGCTCAGTTTCAAAAAAGTCAAGCAATTTGCTTGATAAGTGGGATAATTCTGATAATCAATGAAGGGAAATTGAGTGGTGGATTCTTTGATTTGTTTTTTTTCTATAAAGGAAAAAAGAAATAAGAATAAGAATAAGAAAATACAGAGGCTTTGCTCAGAGAGGAAGAAGGATTTATGGTATCATGAGGGAATGTAAAGACATAATCCATTTGAAGAGCAACAAGTGTTTTGGTGTGACTCTCAAGGACTTCAGCTGGGAAAACATACGGCCTAGATCACAGCATTCTCAAAGCTGTTCAACTGAGCTACAACAAATGAAAAAACAAGTACTAAAAACACCTCTCTTTCCTAGTAGAAGAAAAGATATATTAGCCAGTAGTTCTCAAGAGGGGTTGTTTGGCTTCATAGGTAACATTTTTGAAGTATTTTCAGTGATTTCAAAGATTGTGGGGTATTACTGGTGTGTACTGTATAAAGACTGGGATATGAGACAACTGACAATGTGCAGGACAGTCTCCCCCCACACACAAACACCAAAAAAAAAATAGGTAATAGCTATCCTTACTTAGGAGAAGTTTCAAAATTTCCCCAGGATATTTATTTTGGGAAAGTACTTGTTCAAAATTATCTGAATGTAAAGTTCAACTCCACTATACTTATAAACAAAAGATTTCTTCCCCCTCAGGTTTACTACCCATGACATTTTTACATTAAAGTACTTCAGTGTATGTAAATCAGTAGAGATCGCACTTTAATTTGTTGTAAACCATAGTCAGACACATTCCAAATTTAGGAAATCACATTACTAATGGAAATGCTGCATATTTTGTTTGTCACCAATATAGCAGTGCAACTGATTTGCAACTGACTTTGGGCATGTGTATTTGAGACTCTTATAGCCAATATGATTTCATACATAAAGATAAACATCTGACTACTTTATTGTGGCTTATACAGTTTTCATAAAGGTGCAAAATTAAATACATATTATTTTTATAAATCTCATTTCTTTTGAGACTGAGTTAAGTTTAATTTTTAAAGTTATGACTACAGATGATTTCAGTATTCTTAATTTTAATTTAAGGTAATAAAGGGGTCAGTTTTGTGTATGTGTGTAAAAAGAGAGGGGCAGCATTAGATATGATGGAGTGGAGGACCACAAATAATGTGTTAACATAGATTAAATATGAAAAACCAAATTCATTCAGTCTTCCTTTCTCTGTAGGTTTCCTATGTATATATTGAAGAATTCTCACCTTTCCAAAGTTTCTTCCCTTTGTAGGAGCCATATTATCATTCTAACCATTAAATTATAAATAAGAATTGCTGGGTAACATTTATGGAAAATGGTTTTGACATGGTCTTTGTTCATATGCTGCTGTTGACTTTCCATGCTACTGCTGTATCTCTTTCTGCCTGATATCTGGTATCAAGTCAAACATGATAGCAGAAGGTATAGTGGAACTATGACAAGTACAATGTAGAAAAGCCAAGTGATAATGGTAATACAGCAGAAAAAGGAGAAGGGACATTGGTTCATAATATTAGTGTGGAATCACTATATCTACATATATCTTGACATGTTAAGTGAAAGCAATAAACCCCTGAGTTATTAAAGTTTTTGTTTGTTGAATTTCCTGTTGCTCAAATCTTAACATATTCTTACCTGGTACAGAATGAGGACCTAGAAGTAGGGTTCTACAAGTAACAGAACTTACAATGTAGAATTGCCACTGTTGAAGAGGATGGGTGGTGAGGACATAGACACTGGCATCAAGAATGCTGGAGACCCTTGTTTCATGCTAACAAACTTTAGACAAATTTCATATTCAGTTTTTCATGACATAGATCACATGGTGGCCATGTTGGGAAAACAAGTAAAGTTCAGAATGTTGACTTGTTTTTGTCACTATTTTCTAATTTTGAAAAAAAAAGGTAATAACAGATTGGAACTACCCACTTCACTAGCAGAGAGAGAAGAAATTTTCATTGCTAAGGGAAGAAAGGTTTAATGGGCTTGAGAATCACAACAATCGTGCATGTAAATTTACATGTTATAGTTTGCATAGGTGCTAATATTGTTTTAAACACCAAACAACTTCTATAAGAAGGTGAAATAAGTAGAAGTGGTAGAGGTGATTAGATTGTGGCTGGAATACTTTCCCATGAAATATTTGATTAAGAATTGTTTGACACACGCCCTGGCTATCATAGCTCAGTGGATTGAGTGCAGGCTGTGAACAAAAGTGTCAGGTTCGATTCCCAGTCAGGGTACATGCCTGGGATGCAGGCCATGACCCCCCAGCAACCGCACATTGATGTCTCTTTCTCTCTCTCTCTCCCTCCCTTCCCTCTCTAAAAATAAATAAATAATATCTTAAAAAAAGAGAGAATTGTATGACACCAAATACGGCACTAGCAAAGATCAGATTAAAGGTGCCATTAGATTCAAGTGACTTAATTTTCTTGACAGTGACATTCTTTTAAGAATAGGATCCCAAGTGGAACACAACAGCTATTAGTTTAAAACAAAGATCAGGACTGGCCACTTTGTCTAAACAAAGTCTCTGGAAGAAACACAAAAAATTATCCATGAAAGGCCATTTTGTTGAATAATCCTTAGAATGGCCAAAAAATGAACATTCAATTCAACATTCAATTAGCAGAGATTACTGATTTGTTGATATTTCCAATAGAAGATTTTGCTGTCCCAAACTGGTTTTCATCTAAAAGAAGCCACATGACAGGATTTTGGCCCAAAAAAGATAACAGGAAACAAATTTTTGGTTGAGGGTCTCATAATTTTTTTTTAAGTAGGCCAACACTGCTGACTTATTTTTTATTTTTATTTATTTATTTATTTTTACTTTTTGCCCCTTTACCTTTTAGCTCCTTCTACCCAAAACAGTTCTGATGGCTAGAGAAGCAGTAGCCCTATTGTAAACTTGAGGAAAAGTGGCTCATGGCATGATGCCATAGCATGTACATGAAGATGCCTAGATCCCTGAGGGCATTATGTAGTCACTGTACTATCTTTTATTCCCCTTTTTCAAACTTTCTGTTAAGTGAGAAAAATAAACCCATTATTTGATTAATCTAGTATTTGGGATACTGATTATTCAAAAACACAATGTTAATATAATTGAGCAGTCTAGAAAGTCACTCCTTGAATGAAGAGTAGGTCCAGTCATTTAATCGAGCAGAGCTTATTGACTTCACACCCACTGAGGATATTCTGCTTAGAGTTGACACCACACACTAAACAAGACTCACAGTGTCTGTGTTAATTGGTAGCTGCAGTTAGTACAGTTTTCCAACAGTTTGATCAAAATTTCAATCTGCAATAGAAGGTGGTAGGACACACAAGGGTATTTTCTATTCAGTCAAAGAGAAGAAAGAAGTTAAATAGAGATAGGCCACTGATGATTTGGACAAGAATTGGTCAAGGACAAGAAATTCGATATTATGTATTATATGAAGTTGTTTTAGTGATTTTTTTCTTTTAATATGGGAAGAAATATGAATTATTATGAAAACATTTGTATATTATTAAATACTGTTAATGCTTAAATGGATCTGAGTCAAGTAAAACCATTCATACTCTGTAATTTCTCATCTCTGAATCTATAAACTGTGTATTACATACTCTCTTCAAGTTCTCTGTGAGATTTCTTATATTTTGCTTGTTATTCAGTTTGTTTATGTTTTCAGGGACCATTTATTTTCATAATTGTGAAGACAAGGATTTGAGGTGTTATTTCCAAATCTGGCATTACAGGCAGCCCTCATTTTCTGATAGGTGCTTTTCTAAATGCCTCTTTCTTTATCTGAGTCATGTCATTCCACTCCTCCCACCCAAAGAAAAGTAAATTATATATAATATTTTTTGTACAGTAAGAGACATTACCATTTAAAGCAATTCTTGAACTTCTAATCAAGAGTGGCATAGGCCCTGGCTGGCGTAGCTCAGTGGATTGAGCGTGGACTGTGAACCAAAGTGTCGCAGGTTCGATTCCCAGCCAGGGTACATGCCTGGGTTGCAGGCCATGACCCCCAGTAACCTGCACATTGATGTTTCTCTCTCTCTCTTTTTCTCCCTCCCTTCTCTCTCTAAGAAATAAATAAATAAAATCTAAAAAAAAAAGAGTGGCATAGGCAGACATGGCTCACCTCTTCACACAACCACATCCAAATTACAACTAAAATATAGAACAACCATCACTCAGAACAGTCAGAAATCAAGTTGAATGGAAGTCTGACAATTAGAGAAATCACATCCATCCACACTGGTAGGAGGGATGCAGAGAAGGAATAGGATGGTCCTTCACCCATATGTGGTGGATAAGAATTTGGGAGGGATATCTGAGGAGTGAGGAGTCCCAGCCTGACACCAGGCCCCCTCAGCCCAGGGTTGGAGTGCAAGGGAGATAAATCCCCAAGACTTCTGGCTGCATAAGCCAGAAGCAATTGAATCTATGGAAGAAACTGCTGGAACCACAAGCAGCTTCTCTTAAAGAGCCCACACACAGACTTGCCTACTCAGACTCGTTCCCTATGAGCTCCAGCACCGAGGTAGTAACTTAAAAGGCACCAGTGGCATACAGAGAGTAACTGAAGCATCTGGCATTGAGGTGAGCAGAGGCCATTGTTCATTTTCTAAGCCCTCCCTGCATAGAGCCACAGATCCAGCAAGCTGGTGCCATATCTGAGACTCCATCAACCTGGTTAACACTGTTTAACCCACCTTGGAGATCTCCAGAGATTCTACCCCACCCAAATTACAGACCCGCTGAAGCTGCTTTTCCACATGAATGTCTTGTCTTGGCTCATGATTCACAACTTCCTAAATCCTATCAAACAAATAACAGCTAGCCTTAGTAAGTCTCAAACCCAGCACTAGCAGCATTTAGCCTAGATTCACAGCTGCACTTCACCTGGGAATCTCCCAAGCCCAGCACAAACAGCAGCCTTCTCAGATTGCTTTATAGCTCAGACAGGGTGGTCCTGGGCAAAATGCAAGTAGGGGCTGACTTTGGCCTATATTAGTCAGAAACCCCAGGGCCAGTGCACCCAGTGGACAGCTACATACCACATTGGAGCACAACCACCCTGCCCTTGCACAGCTGATACTCTATGGCTGGTGAAGATTGATGGTCGGTGATCATAGCCAATCCTTGCAGCTCACTGGCCTGTATAAAACTCTGCTATTGATCTGCCAATAGCAACCAAGGCTCAACTACAAGACGAAGGTGTACTAAGCCCACAGAAAGGTCACACCTTGAGTACCCTAGGGTGATAAGGGAGTCTGTGGCATTGGACCCTACAGGACACCTACTATATCATGCCACATTACCATGACATAGAATCAAAGCACTTTTACCTAATACATAGAAACAAACACAGGGAGGCTGTCAAAACAAGGAGACAAAAAAGCATGGCCTAAATGAAAGAACAGATCAAAACTCTAGATCAAAACTCTAGAAAAAGAGTGAAGTGAAAAGATATAAACAATCTTTTGGATACAGAGTTCAAAACATTGGTTTTAAGGATGCTCAAGAAACTTAGTGAGGACCTCAACAGCATAAGAAAGATCAGAAATGAAGGATATACTAATTGAAATAAAGGACAACTTACAGGGAAACAACAGTAGAGTGGATGTAGCCAAGAATCAAAATAATGATTTGGATCATAAGGAAGCAAAAACAAACCAGCCAGAACAATAAGAAAATAAAGGATCCAAAACAATGAGAATAGTAGAGCAGTCTCTGGGACAACTTCAAGAGGTCCAAAATTCCCATTATAGGAGTGCCAGAAAGGGAAGAGAAATAGCAAGGAATTGGAAATCTATTTGAAAAAACAATGAAAGAAAACTTCTCTAATTTGGTGAAGGAAATAGACATGCCAAACAAGATGGATGCAAAGAGGCCCACTGCAAGACGCATCATAATTAAAATGTAAAAGGTTAGAGATAAAGAGAGAATATTAAAAGCAGCAAGGGAAAAGAAGTTAGTTGCCTACAAGGGAGTTCCCATAACACTGTCAGCTGATTTCTCAAAGAAACTTGGCACACTAGAAGGGATTGGTAATAAATATTCAGTCATGAAAAGTAGGGACCTACAGCCCACATTGCGCCACCCAGTAAAACTATCATTTGGAATTGAAGGACAGAAAAACAACTTCCCAGACCTCCCCCCTCAAAAAAAAATAACTAAATGAGTGCATCATCACCAGACCATTATTATATGAAATGTTAAAGGAACTTATTTAAGAAAAGAAAATCAAAACTATGAACAAAAATGGCAAAAAATACATATCTTTCAACAATTGAACCTAAAATAAACTAAGCAAACAAGAAGAGAGACAGAATCATGGATACAGAGAGCATTTTGATGGTTGCCAGATGGGAGGGGGTGTGGGTAAATAGACGAAGAGGTGAGGGGTTGAAGAAGTACAAATAGGTAGTTACAGAATAGCCTTGGGGAAGTCAAGTACAGTACAGGAAATTGAATAGCCAAAGACCTTATACATGTGACCCATGGACAGGAACAATGGTGGGGGGAATCCCTGAGGGACTGGTGGAGTGCTGGGTAGAGGGGAGTCAAGGGGAAATCAGGACAACTGTAATAGCATACTCAATAAAATATATAATTAAAAAATAGAGGAATCCTTGTGTGTGATGGTGAGCATAGTCCCACCTAATTTATCTATTTGGAAATTTATCTAGTTGCTTTTACTGACCAATGAACTGTGCTTAACAGGCGTACTTTAGAGCAAGGTGAATGTGTAACTGAAGGAAAGAAATTAAACTAAAGTGTCATGTTGCAACGTAGAGCACACAGGACATGTGTATATTCCTTTAAAGCTGTTTCATAAATTAAAGAGGATTTGTCATAGAACAATGCTCTTAATGAAGTATAATACTTGATATCTTGATTTTCACACTTCTATGGAGTCTGACGTATCTGAATGATAGGTTTGAAAAATTCTTTTTTATTAAATTGAGTATCAAAAGAAAGAACACTTCCAAAATGTTTATTAACTTATCTAGATATTAGCAAGATCACTACCAGACATAAATCAATTGATTAAGATGTGTAAAACTTTGGAAGGAAGTACTAACAAATAATGAAAATCAAGCAGTATCTCAAACAGCTGTTTCCTGTGTATAAATCATTCTGCCTTATCTTAGGATACGACAATATAGACCATCTATTAGCAATGTCTGCATGAATAATTTAGAAGAGTCATAGTCAAGGGAAGGTTTCAACCATATATTAGCTAACTCATAATAAATTTTCTCTTGCAATATCTAGGCCCCTTTCAGATATTGTCTATTGCTTACTTTCCATGCAATATGTGTTCCTAAGACCATTCATTTTTAGTAAAATTATTCAGTAGAGTTTTGAGCTCCATTTCAAGTAGAAGCTTTTAACTTTGAGTAGAAGTTTATATTTCATTATCTTATTTTCTTTATCTTTGCTTCTTAAATTAGAGTTTAAATATTTACTGAGATACGAGATCATGTAGTAAGGTATCAAGCCATAGGAGACTCAAATGCTCTTTTATTTGAAACAAAGAATGAATTATTGCAAATAAAAGATATAGCAAGTTCTATGACTTTATGCCTTGTTTCTAAAATGAATCAATGGATGGACTGTTGAGAAAAAAATTTATCATCCTGATGCAAGATTAATTAATGGAAAAAGAGGCATTATTTCTTATTCCCAGCCTACCCATACATTTATTTATTAACATAATTTCTAATTTCTTTCATTAATCTACCTTTTTATATGGAAGTACCAAAGGTTATTTTAAATACTGTTGCAAGATATTTATTTGTCATATTTTCAATCACATCTTGAGCTATTTCATACATTTTCGGAGCAGAAGGATTTACAAAGTACTTCACTTTTAGATGGCTTTTCTTCTCAGTTTTAAATACTACCTTTTACACCTGAGTGCTCATATGTCAAAATGTTACCCATTGTTACCTAGAACAGTTTAAAGTGTCCCATGCAAGACATATTGGTCCACAAATATTTACCTGGAAGGCAAATGAGTGGTCTCTTATCTTCTCTTCATTCCACAGCTACACCAAATACATAATCAGGGATTAGCTGGGAGGCAGTTGTACATTCCCGGGAGCGAGTATCCAAGAGCTTGAAGGGCCAGTAGGGTGTCATCTGGACTAGAGTCCTGATACTAGACAGGCGAATGCCCAAAACTACTGTAAAAGTGGCTGTCTGTTGTTCATAATATTGTATTCTCAATACTTTTGGGTGTTTTGGGGATCCATACATGATTATTGGAAATCTAAACCTGAGAAAAAATTAAGATAGTAATTTTAATTTACTCTAATTTCCAGATAAATAATATCAAAATGATTGTCACTGGGGGAATTGTACCTTTAACTTGCTATCCCAAGTGTTTGGTATTAACAAGCACTTAATGAATCTTTGTTAATAGTGATAGGGTAATAGCTGTTGATGTCACAGGTATGTGCGAACCAGAACAGAGTTTTCCTTGTTTATTTATGAGACTCCACGTGTAAATAACAATACCCAGGTAACAAATCCTTTTGATGAGGAGAGGTAATCACACCTCTCAAAGGAATATTATCCTCCAGTGATTAACTCATCTTTTTGTGTGGTTTGCTTTAACTCTACTCACTCTTTAGATCCCAGAGATGAGAAATCAAACCAAGAAAAAGGACAAGACAGGCCTGGCCTGCCTGCCTTTGGCCACTTACCTGTTACAAGTAGTATTTTCTTTATCTCTTTTTATCTTAGGATTTCCTGCTGAGCAAATAAAGGGAAGGATCAGAATGACAATTCAGCAAAATTACCTAACATGGAAAAGTTCAAAGTTATATGGTTTAGACTTATCTTTCAGAGAACATATGAGGCCCTAAGATACTAAAACCTAAATCCCCTGACAAAACTTATAAAAGGAAGAGGGAAACAGCAAATCATAAATCTGGCCTTCTGTTACTAGATAGCAGGAGGGATCACACTAACTTAATCTGTTTGAGTTACAAAAAATCAAGAATGTAATATCTAACTCACAGTTCTATAATGTGGATTGAGTTTAGTTCCATTCAAATAATTTTATGTGGATTTTTTTCAACAAGCTTTGTAGTGACTGTAGGTCATTGTTTTAAAGGTGAATGTTTTACGAATACTTTCCAAGCTCTAATATATTTTAAAATAAATTTGCCTCAGAAACATAGCTGATTTCTTACATGAACTATCATCCATTAGCATCCTTTATAGCATTTTCTTCTGGCCACACATTATATTTAGTTATCTTGACTCTTTAGTTTCTTTTAAACTTCGATAATTCCTGAGGGGTTATTTGTCTTTCAGGACACTGATATTTTTGAAGATTTCAAGCCAGTGTTTTTCTGTAGAATGCTCCTAAACTCATGTTTTCTGATGTGTCCCCATTAATAAATTTTGATTACACATTTTTGGCATTAATATTGTCTAAGTGACATTGTTTTCTTTTTTCAGCAGATCATGTTGGGAGGGGTGTGTTGTTAGTGAAATCAAATTTTGTTGATATTAAGATCACTTATATTTTTTGCCCATTCTAGAACTTCAAATAAATTGAACCAAGCAATGTATCTTTTGTGCTTAGCTTCTTTTGATCAACTTAATGTTTATTTGGTATATTTACACTGCTGTATGTTTCATTAAATTATTGTTATTGCTGAGTAATTATCCTCTAATTCAAAAATTATCCATATTTCATTCTGTAAAAAGTCATATAGTAAATATGTTAGGTTTTGCTGGCTACTCACTGGTCTCTCTTACATAATCATCTTTTTAAAATGTTTTACACTATGTAGAATTATGAAGACCATTGTTGCTCCCAAGTTACATAAGCAAAATCAAGGCTCTGGCCAGACTTGTCCATTTGGCAGTAATTTGCCAAACCTTACTGTAAATGAATTTATGTTAGTATCTTTTGTCTTTCACTTTTGGATGGACATTTTGGTTGTTTCTTATTTTGAGATATTAATAATAGAATTGATATACTAGGTAGTCACTTGTTCTATAATATGCCCAGGCTTACTATGGCAGTCCAGAAAAGCTGGAAAAATACAGGAATGCTGGCAGGTGTAGCCGATTGTGGGAGAAATCGGAAATGGGGATGGAGAGGAATATTTGTGTGGGAATTTAAACCTAGGCCTGGCAGCCATGTGGTTGGAACCACAGGACTTTGGCGAGGGATGCAAAATGTGGCTTTGGGTGAGCCCTTTGCCACATGGCTTAAGAAGCAGTAGAGACCATATAGCGAAGGAAACAGGTGAAAGGACTCTTGCTGATGGGCCATAAAAAGATACCACGTGGTTTTGGATAAAGAACTGGAGATCACATTGGCAACACAGCTGATAGTGCTGGGAACCACGGGAGGCCTGCCAGCTGAGCATGGATTTCTGGGAAGAACCAGGGGCTACCTGAGCCACAGACTTCTGTTTCTTTTCCTAAGATATTGTACCCTGGCTGGGCAAAAAGGAGGAGGAACTGTGTGCATTTGTGTGTGTTTTAAGGGGCTTTGGGATTTTGATGAAGACATTAAGTCATTACTCTAAGTCTGTATTACTTTTGAATAAATAGTTTCTTTCCTTTTCATCAGTCTCTGACATTGAGAGCTATAATTTCCTGGCAGCAGGTAAGGTGAACCTAGCACAGGGGACCCTGAGAGAAGGGGGAATCCATTTGGTAATAGTATATCTCCCCCATCCCCAGGTCCATTTTATAACAGTACTATTCATTTAAAAGTGGAAAAGAATGATTTGGTGTATTTTATACATTTGCATGATCCAAGATGATACTATTTTCTTGCAAATCTAAAAATATTGAACAAAAAATAATAAAAAGAAAGAGAAAGAAAAGAAAAATTACCCCTGTCTTATTTTTGAATAATAAAAAATCAGTGCTAGTGGGGAACTTCAGCCAGACTCAACTAAGTAATAATTATCTTCTTCACAAGGTTCTGTAATGGGCAATTATATTCTTTTCTTTGGATATTTTTGAGTATGTGGAACCAAATTTCTTAAAAGGCAGCCATTCCACTTTTATGCAACCCCAACAGATAACAAGTGAATTTTTTAAATTGGGCCAAATATTTATAATAATTTAATATGTATTGTCAAATGAGACTTTTATTAACTTTTTTAGTTAAGACTAATTTCTCATTTGGCACTTTCAAATGACTTAGAATTTGGTGAGTTGTTTTGTAATTTGTAAAAATTATCTTGGAGTATTTTTCAATTTATAAAGTTGTCATGTCTGTTATCTTGATTTAAAAGACACTAGAAGATAAAAATATTTATATTTGATGATAGTTTCCTAGGTGTTAGACTTTTCCATAATATATTCTATTATATAAAGTATTATAGTGTAGTAAAGTTTAGTGAAAATTACAATGAAGTAATGGCTGCTGACCCAAATTAAATGCACAATATTTTCCTTTAAAGTAAATCACACTTGAATGCTACATTAAACATTTCAGATATCTGGGATAATATTTGATTAATAAATGTATGATTGAAAGTCTCTGCATAAGACCTTAGAAGATTAAATGTGGCAAACTAATTCCTTAATTTACAAATAGTATTGTCATAGGTGGGCACAGGTAACCAGGTTCTTGGTGATCGGGACAAAGAATTGAACCAAACACCCAGAGTTTATAGCAGGGAACATGGGAGCAGGACAACTCCCAGCAGACATTGACTTCATGGGCTGGAGGGACTCTATTCTTATAGGGTGGATCCTTCCTGGCTAGTTTTGGTGGGCTTTTACTGAGCATGTACAAGTAGTTGTATTACTTTAAAGCTACTGCACATGTGTCTCCCATGATCCCTGATTGGCCACCAGGGAAGAGGGTCCCACAATGCTACCAAATTGATCCCCCTTTCTCCTGGGGTCCCCCTGTACTAGGTTCACCTTTCCCTTCGCCAGAGAATTATAGCTCTCCATTCTAGAGATTGGTGAAAAGGAAAGGAGTTATTTATTTAAGTTATACAGACTAAGTAATGACTTAATGTCTTCATCAAAATCCCAATGTCCCTTAAAACACCTACAAACACACACAGTCCTTCCTTCCCCCTTTTGCCCAGTCTGGGGTACCGTATCTCAGGAAAAGAAATAGAAGTCCATTGCTCAGGCAGCCCCCGGTTCCTCCCAGTAATCCATGCTCGGCTGGGAGGCCTTCCTCAGTTCCCAGCACCATCAGCTGTGTCACCAGGATCTCCAGCTAAAGCTGTGTGGTGCTTCTCTGCTGAAGCCACGTGGTGATTCTTTGCTAAAGCTGCATGGTGATTCTTCTCTTGGCTATGTGGGGGGATCCCCCCACTCTGGCCAAAACCACGTGGTTCTCCTCACTGCCACAGTCCCATAGTCCTCTGTCCACTGCCACAGCAGCGTGGCTCCCTCTCTTCAATGGCTGCTGAGACTGGGTTTAAATATCTTTCCAGCTTTACTGGGCTTCCATCAGGAGTCTTCGCAGGGGTGGCCCCATGTCGTGGAGCCAATCATCTCCAAGCTCTCACACAGGTGCTCTAACTAGGGGGAGTTGTGTCCCAGTTACATCTTGAGGGGATGTTCCTTCCATTCCCTTGGCTCAGAGACTGGCCACAGCTATTTAACATATCCATGCAACCACTTAAAGGTTATAGATGTGTTAAGTGACCACATCAGAGGTTAGCTGCAAAGCTGTTGCTATGCAAAACAGCTCTCAATGTCCCTGCTCCATGTGTCCCTTCCCCCAACTCACACCTGTGGTGGAGGGTGAGGCCATCCTGTGTATCTTTCTAATATTTCCTGGACACCTTGAGCTCTGGACCCCATTACAAATCCTTTTGGGGGCCCCCTGGCTGCACCCTCCTACAGTATAAAACTTAAATACTCCTCTGAGGTCTTTGTTAGATTTGAGGCTTTATGTGAATTTTTGATACCAACAAAAGGCTCTTTCATTCACTCCATAATATGCAACCTATTTTGGTGAACTACTTTAATGGCATTACCAAGTTGATTAAAATAGAACACAGTTCATATGTCTAGAAACTTTCTTCCAGAATTCCAGGAGTTTTCAGAAAAACATATGCAGGACCCACATTATTCTCTGCTGAGTTTGTTATATATTTTAGTAACCAGGGATTAGTTTCTGTATAATAAAATGTTGATTTAATCATGTGTATTGTTACCAAAATAATTTCACTCTCTGTTTTATAGTATTTGGTGCTCTAGAAATAATCGTCCTATATTCTCCCTGTTATAGGATTGTGAGTTACCCGAGGACCCACTACTTGCAGTTGGCACTGAAGTTCATGGGACTAAGTTCTTAACCTGTGGGTTCTGTGTTTACTCCAGTTAGTGTTTGAATTAAGTTGTTTAGTGTGGAAGAACCTACACATCTGGTGTCAGAGTCTTGTGAGTGTGGTATTAGTGTGCGAATAAAGGAGAAACACACAGAAGTGAGTTTTTCCAACATACCACCTTAGTCAATAACTGCTTATGAAGGATTAACTTTACCGTGCTTACTTGTGCAATGCTACCAACTCTTCTACATCATATTCATTTATTTTATCTCCTTAATCATATTAATAATCATTAGTCCCTTAATCAGTGCATTGCTTATTAGCTCTTCTGCAGAATAACTCTGGAAATATCTCAATGTCTATCACAATATTGTGCATAACAGGATTTCCAAGTAAATATGACATGACTGAATGAAATTTAACAATAGATAGAAAAAAAAATAATGAAGTATACATATACATATACAGATTTTTTAAATATGCTTATTTATCAACCCCCAAATGGATTGTAGGTGGAGGCTAACTAGGTCTTCAGTGCTTACTTCTTTCTGATTGTATTCTTTCGAGACTTCCTAAGGATTACTGGACACATTTCTGTATATGCTGAAGTCTCTCAGACTCCTTGAGTTGTTTGAAAATATATTAATAATTATTTTTACTATAAATAATTATTAACTGTAAATGCTAACATCTATGTCTATAGTTAGAAGAATTAGAATAAAACTATTTTATCCAATTCACCTTTATTGTATTGCTTTTCTCTGAATAAAGTGGCAAATTATACATTGAATTTTCCAATCTCAGTTTCAAGAGAGTATTTTCCTAATTTAAAAATTTCAACTGTAGGCAGAATATTATATCATGCTTCTCAATTTATTAAGAAAATTATGTTCAAATTCTTAATTGTTTTATTAGTCTATTATATTATAGAGATGATCCTAGTAACAAAAACTAACAGAAGGTAGCAAGTTTTAACTCTGGGGGACATTTATCAAGTCAGTGTGGAAAGAACCTCTGCATGTAAATTATTGTCATTGTCAAGCAAATCAGATAATGTGAACAGAAGTTGGTGTAATTAAAGTAAACTTCCTTTTAGCTTATGAAATGCTTTCTTTCATCTGTGGGGCTGAGGTATCCATTCTTTTGCTTTTTGTTATTTAGGGGCTGCGCTGAGATACTGGAGTTTGTTCTTAGTCCTTTACTCCAATGTGGCAATTTGCTTTCAAGACTAGCAGGTAAATTTCTCAGGCTTTCCATCTCTCTTTTCAAGAATGACCCAGTCCATTTCAAGGATTCATCTCAGGTCAAGCCCACCCTGGATAATCACACTTTGGTTAACTTAAAGCCAACTGATTTGAAATTTTAATTATGTCTGCACACCATTTCAGCTTTGTCATATAATGTGACCTAATCGCAGGAGTGAAATCCATCATATTCACAGTCCTGCCCATGTCCAAGGAAGATTATAGAAATCTTGCGAGTACCCCAAAATTAAATACAGACTCCATGAAATACCTCCAGATTTTTATTTTTGTAGAGACTCAGATCCTTAATAAAGCTCATAGAGTCACAGTAATTTAAGTATATCTACCAATGTTGCTCTTTTTAAAAGCAGAATTATTAAATGCTAGAATTACTCCATGGAACTCTTAATTACAAACTTCTTGTTCAGAACAATCCAGAGCATCAAAAAGGAATTATAAATTTAGTTTCTGTAAAATTTTCTGTTAAAATTTTTATATGACTAAAGTGTTTTTTCATCAAATTGTGTTTAAAAGTTTTAAGTTTTTAACTAGTTGACAGTCAGTATTATGTTTTAGTTGTACAGCATAATGGTTAGACATTTATATAACTTATGAGTGATGCCCCTGATAAGTTTAGTACCCATCTTGTTACAGAATCCCAGCCTATGCTGTTCTGGAACAGCTGTGTGGTCCAATTGCCTGCCACCAAGAAGTGTGACTCCTAAGGCCAGAGTTTGGTGAAAAGGAAAGGAATGGTTTATTTAAAAGTCATATAGATTAAGAATAATGGCAGAATTCTGCCTATAAGTCCCACTCTCTTTAAAATACCCACAAACACACAGTCCTGTCTCCCTTTGCCAAATCAGGCCAGTTTTAGAATATGCCAGTCAGAGGTATTGTTTTTTAGAAAAACAGAAGTTCGTGAGTCAGCATTTGTGACCATAGTTGAGCATTCCAGGCATCACCCACCAATCCATGCTTGACCAGGGAGATCCTCAATTCCCAGCACATTCTGTAGTGGCTAATTGATATTTCTTTAATCTCTTTTTTACTCACCCTTCCAACATCCCTCCTATTGGCAACTATCAGTTTGTTCTCTATATCTCTGAGTTTGTTTATATTTTATTTCTTCCTTTATTTTGTTTGTTTAGATTCCATAATAAGTGAAATCATATAGTGTTGCCCACTTCTGGGTATTTATCCAAAGAAATCCAAAACAGTAATTGTAAAAGATACATGTAACACTATGTCATGGCAACATCATCTACAATAGCCAAGATATGGAAGCAACCTAAGTGCTCATTAAGACATGATTGGATAAAAAAGCTTTAGTACATATATTTAATGGAATAGTACTAGGCCACAAAGGGAATGAAGTCTTACAACATGTACTGACATGGATGGACCTGGAGGGTATTACGCTAAGTGAAATAAGTCATACAAATAAATATTTTTGTCATATACTTTAATTGTAGTTTTTTAGTCAGATTTTTTTCTGCCATTTTAGTATCCTTAAGAATATATTTAGATGAAAATTTGCACTTAATTTAAAATAATGACAAGTCTCAAACCAATGAACTGATTGGTATAAGGAAATCTAGCTTAGTTCCTATACCTAAAACATATCATAAAATAAAGCACAATAAATAAAATAGATTATGTCTCCCAAATTCTACTAATTTTTAAAAAATCCAAATTATGGCACAGCAGGAATATACTAAGTTAGATTAAATGAGAATGAAACCTGGAGCATTATATGAGTATCAAATGAATAAAATATTACTGAAAATATTCCCTAAAGTGATTACCATTTTAGTTATTTGTTACAATTTTATTAAAAGTCCACTATAAACCAGAAAATGCTGCAGTTTGATGTTTTATTTTTGACAGGCCAAAGTTTTGGAATATATAATAATGTGTCTAGAAATTGGAAAAGGAAATATGAAGCCAAGAGAATTATGCTAGCATCAGCCTTGATTATGATGAGCTAACTACAATGCCAAAATATACCAGATAATTTTTATTGTTGATTAATTCCACATATGAGAATGCAATCTGATATTGTTTCTTCCTTCTAGAATGTTATTGCTGTAAGATTTCTAACCATGTGAATATATATGTATATATTAAAACCATGCAACTATATATATTTATTCATTATATTAAAAATAAAGGACAATATCAAAATTTTAATCTGTATTATATATAATACTTCACTTAATTACTGATGCTTACAATTTATTTTAGATTTTCATTTTAATTTCATAAACCTTCATGGACCACCAACTATATCTGGTACAAAAGAGAGAGTGATAAATTCATAGCCTTCATGTCAGTTTAGTTCTTGAATCTGTCTAATACATTGTACGAGAGGACAGTAAAGCTGAGTTTTATAATTACATGGTAGTCAAATTCCACTCTCATGTTCCTTGCAGCAAGTTATTGTAGCAAGTGGTTATAAAACCATAGATGGGCAGTCCTAAGTCATCAGCCTTTTACCTTTAAAGCAAAGTTCACAATAGTTAGCCCTGGCTGGTGTGGCTCAGTTGGTTGGGCATCAAAAAATGAAAGGTCTCTGGTTTGAATCTCTGTCTGGGCACATGCCTGGGTTGTGAGTTGAGTCTCCAGTCTGGGCATATGCAAGAGGTGACTGATCTACGTTTCTGTCTCACATTGATGTTTCTCTCCCTCTCTTTCTCTCTCCCTTTCCCTCCCTCTGGGATCAATAAAAGACAAAAAAAATTAAAGCTAAGTTCATAATAATTAAATAAAGACTATTAATCAAGCTTAAGATTGAAGTTCTGGGAGATACCAGAAACAAACAAACAAACAAACAAACAAAAAGATCACCTGTTTTGTTTGATAGATTAGTTATTAGAAGGGAAGGGATTTATAAAGCAATTTCTTGTGAGCATTAAATACTGCTTTGCATAGAGTTAAATGTTGGGTTTATTTTTGCATATTTTCAGGTTCTGTGAAAAAGGCCAGTTTTAGATTAACAAAAGAATACTAGTGTTACATTCTTCTTTCCTTCCTTTCTTGAAAATTAGGAAGTTTGGGACTGGCAAATGAGACTCTAGTTTAATCTATTTTTTCTAATATAATAATTATGTCATCTATATCATGAAAGAGATATCTGTCAAATAACTTACAAAGTTTAGTTTTATGGTTTTGTTTTAATAAATTAAAAAAATTTATTTTAAAGAAAATTTTTATATTGGTATTAAAAGAAATGTGCATGAAGTTAATGAGGAAGACACTAAGATATTTTATTTTGTTGTAAAACCTACTGTCGTGGCTTGTTCATTTTACAAATATGGACATAATTGTGGACATAAGAAGTGTCCAAATCTGTATAGAATTTTTATGAGTTTATTTGAGTCAAACTGACAATCACCAAGAAGCAAAATCTCAATGAACTGTGAAAATGCTCCAAAGAATGGCAGTTTTGCAGTTTATTTTATACATTTTAATCAAAGGGGGAGACATAAGAGGAGTTATGAAATTTGTTGGTAGGTTAGAGAGCTGGGAGAAAGCAAAACTGGGAAATCTGTGAGATTAGATAAGAAGTAAATGAAGAGACAAATACCTCTTTTACGTTGGTGAGTGTAGGATAGTAATCAACATTTACAGCACACAGAGATGGTACTCAGGGAACAAGATGACAATGAGGGGTTGTAGTCTCCTGCTCTGGTGGGAGACTGTGCTCTGAGGGTTCTGGCAAAATAGGATTATCCTGTCATCCCAAGCTTATGTTATCTTAGATGCAAAAATACAACAGATAGGCTCCATTAAACTAAAGATGACCTTTGTCAAGGAAGATACTGGCCTAGGACATAACTATCCACCAGGACTAGCTTTTAGTTAGGAATTTTTAATTTCAGAACATCTGATGTGGTTACGTTAGGTCTCTGAGTTTGTGTGGCCCACCATGCAGGACTCCCTTGAACTTGGCAGGTTCAGTATTTGTCTACTTTTAAGTCCACACTATCTTTCAAAGTGTGACTTTAACACATTCCTTGAGGAGTCAGGCAGAGAATTTTCATTTAGCCATGAAAACCTACCATAATTGACATGTTTTAACTTTTAACTGAGTTTGGACTGAATATCTACATGTGTCTTTTGATGCCGTGTCTTTTGAACAGTATCTGATTTTGACAATCGCTGTATAATGGAAAACCAGCTAGGAATTTCAAAGTGTTATTTTTGTCAACAAAAACACCAATGGTATGCTGTTGCCAAACATTTATCCCAAGATATGAACTGCTATGTATTTCTGAGATGTTAATGCAATTGATGTGGATATGCAAAAAATGCAGACCACCTTCAATCTCCTAATTTTGTTTACAAACACTTTCCTTAAGATTCCTGTGGTGTAACATGAGTACACTGCAACTGCTTCTGTGATGTCACTGAGTTGTATGAAATGACTCAATCAGAAGCACTCAAGTGAGGATATACAGGAGCCACAGGACTTTCAGAGTTCACACGATGACGACAGTGACTTTTAGGTAGAGATTCTTCCATAAGGAATGCAAGTGATAGTATTCTATGCATATCCATGTGTACAGTCTTTGAATTCAGTTGACCATTATTTACTTTAAAATGCCAGCATCAACTCTAAGAAATAACTCATAAAACTTCTCCTCACTCCTCCATGGTAATAATACCAATCAGAGCTCGTGACCGGTGATATGGTTTGAAACATCTCAAAATGTATTTCTCTGCTGTAGACTTTAAGGCATAATTCTTTATAATGAAATGCCCCATTACATTTTATAAACTCAGACAACACCCTGTATATACGACTATGAGCATGTTTACTTCAATTCCTGTATTGACTGCTTTGGAAGAAACATAAATTTACCATAAACTGACTCTATTATACAGTTCTTTTGTAATGAGAACAAATATCATAATGAAAACAAGTTAAAAGAAAACTGTCACCACTTTTATCAATAAAAAGAAAAGTTTTAACTTGTAGAATGGGAAGAAAAAAGATTAGAGAAATGTTAATGAACTTAAAACGTTGAGTAAACAACATATGTAATTACTCTGTGAGGAAATGCTGCTTAATTAAAACACAGAGTCATTCTATTAGCATACGCACCTGCTGTTTATAGGACTCATTTCTTCCTAAACTAACTTGATTCCTGAGCAAGGTTCTCCCTCTAGTTCATCTCCTTGAGGAATTTCCATCTCAATTCTCTGCCTTAGTCTTGTTTGTGTTGACACTTTTCATACTAATTGTGATAGAATATTATAGGGTGAGTGAGATTTTAGTGCTGTGTTTCACTTTGGAAGATAAAGGAATAAAAATTGTTTCTTTTTGAAATACTCTAAATGCTGTCACATCAGGCCTGAGATCACAATCCTTTTCTTAAGAACTGAAAGCACATTCTCAATGTTGTACTCAAAACTAGAGAACTATCATCATCCACCCGTGCTGATCCTTCTAGAATGATGCTGTCAGAGAATTTAATTCAAAGACTTTTTAAACTTTATTCTGGAAACTTTTGTTTTTTTTAAGAAGTTATTTTTATTTATTTTGTTTTTATTTAAAGAGATTATTTTCTTCAAATATTGTCAACAACATGTCTATTCACCATTTAAACACAAAAACTTTGATGTTGAAAGCTTTTTGGAAAGAAAAGTTTTTTGAGCTCTACTCTAAGCAGAGAAAGGACAGGGTCCTGGAATGTACATCCTCACCCACCAGTAACAGGGCTGGGTGGAGAAGAGGAATATAGCCATTGCCCTGGAGCTGACAGAGCTCTTTTATCTAGTGAGTTCGGGGAAGAAAGATGAAAATTGTTTTGCAAGAATTTACCTTGGCTGTAGATAAGGGGGGGCAGGACAAGGTAGAGTGGGGGCGAGGGGGGCAGTTCTAGAATAGGTGAATTGTCAGTAAGGAGAAATATGTACTTCTTGGTTGGTTGTGGGTACCAGTCTGGAAAGTTCTTACCTAAAAAAGATTGGTGGTTGACTGTTTTTTTAGACAGTGGCCAGGAAGGTGATTCAAAGTTTCAACAAATATTTACCAATATCAGTAGTCTTTTGTTAGTTTCAGCCCACAGTTGATTATTTCAATTGTCTCTCTCCCACTCTCAGCCCCCCTGTAATTTTGATTGAGGAGTTTTCAGAATTTTTCTTCTCACCACTCTGATCCAAAAATAAGCAAATGTTCAAATAAGTAAGTTAAAAATAGTAAAGATAACTAATACATTACTTATTGTTTATTACTTAGAATGAAAATAATATAGACAGAGTATTTACTACACTTCAGATACTACAATATTATGTGCATTTTGCTTTGATATAATTGCACTGTATGCACACACATGTGTGTGTTTTATTTATCTACCAAGATGATCCAAACTATTCTGATTTTCCACATGAAAGTCATAGCTCATGTTTAAAAATTTTTGCCTGGTTGTTCAAAAATGGTATCTCATTTTCCTTTGATTTCACCAGTATTCTTTTGATGCATCTAAATTATTTTAAATGGCTACTTTTAAATATTTGTCTATTAAACATTTTTGATATTGACAGTTTCTAATAATTTTAGCTAACATATAATTGGTTGTTTATAATAACCCCTGCATTGTACTAACCACACTTTAGATTAAATCAATTTAATCCTCAAGTCAATCCAAGGCATAAGTTTTATCCTTATTCCAATTTTACAGATGAAGCAATTAGGACAGAGAGATTGAGTGACTTGCTTAAGCACATGCAAGTCTTTAATGGAATTAGCATAGCAGTCTGACTGCAGAGACCACACTCTTAATCTCTATTCAATGGAGTGTCTTTCAGAAGGCAAGAATGATTCTAAACTGGTACATTTATTTTCCAGTAAGTAACTGCAAGATTACCTCTCAAGATTTTCATAAAATCTAGTTTTCTTTCTAAATAAAATTATAGGTAATAAGCATATACCAATCATCTAATATATATAATATTCTTTGGTCAGAACAAAATGATTTATAAGACAATTGGGCACATATTAAGAAATTTCATAAATGTAGCAGGTGTTATGATAAAGATATGTTAATGGAACACAAAAGGCCATCATTTAATTTGGCTGTGAATTTCAGAGGAAACTTCCTGGAGGAGATGGTGTTTTTAGAAAAATCTGTGTATATGAGTGGATCATTAATAAAAGCCATGAAATACAATAGAGTGAAGCAAATGGGTGTGAAATTTCATAGTGTACAGGGACATGGTACAAGATTGGTGTAAATAAAGAATATACTTCAAGATGAAAAATAAGGAGAGATGAACCTAGATAAATAGGAGGTATCACATGGATTATGTAGCAGAGAATGCTTGCAGAGAATCCTTTTTAGTTACCTTTGTAGGTAACCTGTCCTTTTCTCTTACTGCTTTTAAGATTCTCTCCTTATCTTTAATCTCAGGTAATGCAATTATGACGTGCTTTGGTGTGTGTTTTCTTGGGTCCAATTTCTTTGGGACTCTCTGAGCTTCCTGGAATTCCTAGAAATCTATTTCTTTCACCAGATTGGGGAAGTTCTCCATTATTTTTTCAAATAACTTTTAAATTTTTTGCTTTACCTCTTCTCCTTTTGGCACCCCTATGATTCGGGTATTGGAATGTTTGAAGTTGTCCCAGAGGTCCCTAACTCCTCATTTTTTTTGAATTCTTGTTTCTTCATCTTGTTCTAGTTGAATACTTATTTCTTCCTTCTGCTCCAAATCATTGATTTGAGCCCCAGTTTCCTTCCCTTTAGTGTTGGTTCCCTGTGCATTTTTCTTTATTTCACTTCTCATAGCCTTCATCTTTTCCTCTATTTTGTGACCATACTCAACCATTTCTGTGGGCATCCTGATTACTAGTGTTTTGAACTCTGCATGTGACAGGTTGGCCATCTCTTCATCATTTAGTTACATTTATTTTTTCTGGAGCTTTGATCTGTTCTTTCATTTGGGCCATATTTTTTTGTCTCAGTGCTTCTGTTGTAAGGGGTAGATCCTTAGGTATTTGCCAAGGTGGGCATCCCAGACTACTGTGCTGTGGTACTGTATGTGGGGGAAGGATCAGAGAGGGAACAGAGAGGGAACAGAGAGGGAACAGTTCCCCCAGTGTTGGTATTTCAGCCAGCTTTCAGTCACTTCCCCACATTCCCACATGCAAATTGGGTCTTTTTGGTGCTGATTCCCAGGTGGGTGGGTTTGTGTATTTTCTAGGACCCTGTGGGTTTCTCCAGTGAATTCTCCTGTGAGTCTGGGAGTTTCTCTCATCAGCACAACCCCCACAGGTTTTTATAGCCAGAGGCTTTGAAGCTTTATTTCCCTGGGCTAAAGCCCTGGGTTGTGCAATCTGTCTTACTCCCCAGTTGCTCTTCCAGGTTTATCCACACGCAAATGTGGTACTGCCCAGTCCATCAGCTGCCCCCTCCCCTGGTCCCCCAGCTACCACCTTGCTGTGTCCTCTCCTCCCTGGCTGCCTGTCTCTGCCTCTTCTACCAGTCTGGATGAATATTTCTTCTGTAACTCCTTGGTTGTCAGACTTCCACACAGTTGAATTTTCTGGCAGTTCTGGTTGTTTTTTATGTTTAAATTTGTTGTCTTTTTTTTTTTTTTTGGTTGTGTGAAGAGGCAAAGTATATCTACCTTCACCTCCATCTTGGCCAGAAGTACAGAATATTTCTATAAGTTACTCAAGTTTAAGAACCTAGTGACTGGCAAAAGTATAATTTAAACACAGATTTGTGACTCAAGATCCCAAGTGTTAATCATAGTAACCTTGTGTTTCAGATAAAATCAGCCTTCTCTAGTGACAAAGACTGAAATGACATTTATTAGACACTTCTAACTTGGGCTCACATCTAACCTGGGGATTAGCTCTGTAGGGAAGGAGATTATGCCTATTTAGCTAAGTTCATGAAATTCAGTACCTGTTTTCCTGAATGCCACTTTGAAATAAGAATGTGCTGTGATATGCCACTTTTGCTGCTGAGCACTGAATTCAGAGTGACCAATTTATTTCCCCGGTCATTATTAACCTGGGCCACCTGAATCTGCAGGGAGCTCTCATAGATAGACTTGTCACAATAATGAGCCACCTTCTTACAGCAACACAGATTGGGAGAAAAAGTATTTTTCCACTAAAACTCTAGTGAACTGTTTTTCAGAACATACAATAATATCATTTCAGGTTGTAAATCATAATGCCATGAAACCTGACAAAGTACATTTAAATACCATAAAATTATAATCATTTTGGTAGGTACAGAAGCATATTTCTTCTTATGTTTACAAAGGGCAGAATGAATTGTCAAATATGCACCCCAAACAGCTTCCATTAGCATGCGTATATCTACTATCAACAGACAATTTTATGAATCTTACATGAAAGTATTCATTCTTTGCAAGTCATACATTTGATTAACTTTTCTATTTGTTTCTTTAAATGTTTTGGATAAATATTAACATTATGAAAATAAACCATTAATAAGAGGAAATGAGTGAGAATAATTGATCTCAATATTTTCAATTTCAAATAATACTGCTTCAAAAATGAGGTGTCCATAAAGGCAGTATTACTACTGAGTAGCACACTAGACTGAGACAAAAGTCCTGAATTTTATTCTGAACTTTAATGGAAATTATTTTTCTAATATTGGATAGTTAAGAATCATTGCATGTTCCATATTCTTCAGACATAAAGTGAATGTATATAAACATATTGACTCTTTTTGAAAGATCACATGATATTTGAGTAGAATCAAATTTCTGTCATTGACAACAACTATGTGTCCCTACATGGGTATATCCTATACTTATGTATTCAGTGTAGGTCTTGTTTTATGGCATATTGAATATTTATTTTCTCATCTGTGTTCTTCATTAGAAGCTATTGTCCTTAAAAACTGTGTCTTGTTCAGTAGCTTACGGCCTTAGTTTACTGTATGGTCTAAGGTATTTGCTAATGAAATAACAAATTATTATCTCATACCATGTTGCAGTAAGCTAATAAAATTCTGATATAAAAGATCAGCAAAGTACAAGGGGCACGAGGTTTAGTAACAACATCAAATAATTTGTTGCTGTCTGTTCTTCTTATTGTTAATAAAATAGCTAAAATTGGGCTTACTGACTGCTTCCAACTAATGGTGATCATTGGCCCAGACACATACTAGTCAATGATTTATAAAGTTGGTTCTGATCACCTCTTGTCAGTACCTTTCTTCCTCCATTTATCCACCAGATACCAAAACAATTCTCTCAAAGCAGGTATCCAATGGATTAGAATTTTTTCTCACATGTGTTATCTTCCAAATAATATGGAAGCACTTGTAGAAGAGCTGATCTAAGAGTATGTACTTACAGTCATATGGAGCCAGTGAAACAAAGAGAATCAGGCTGTGGGAATGTCAGACAACACAACAGCAGAAAGTCTGCACTAGTTTCCTACTAGTACTATAACAAACAATGGCTTAAATCATCACAAATGTGTTATGTTACATTTCTGGAGGTCAGAAGTCCAGTATGGGCTAAAATCAAGGTGTCAGCATGTTGTGATCCTTCTGAAGACTATAGGGAATAATCTGTATTCTTGCTGATGAATCTGAATACTTGCTGTATTCTTGCAAGTTTCTAGATGCTACTTGCAACTCCTGGCTAGTAGTTTCCTTCCATTTCATCTTCAAAGTCTGCAATCAGCAGTTCAATCTTTGTCCCTTAACAACATTCTGACATTGACTCTTGTCCCCTCTCTTCCACATTTAATGACACTTGTGAATGCATCGAGCCTACATGGTTAGTCCAGGATAATTTCTTTCCTTTAAATTTGGTATGATTAGCAACCTTTATTCCACCTGCAATGTTAACTCTTTTTTTTTTTGCCATGTGACATACTACACTCACAGGTTCTGAAGACGAGGAAGTGGACATCTTTGAAAAGCCATTATTCTGCCTATCAAAGAGCCACACCACATTCTATTATGAATAGGTATTTTTTCATCATTAAAATAAACATTTTCTGGAATGTCATTCTTTAAAAGATTTTTATCTGTTTATTTGTAGAGAGAAGGCCAGGGAAGGAGAAAGAGATGGAGAGAAACCTCAATGTGTGGTTGCCTGTCACACTCCCCCAAGGCATGTACTGGGTACCTGGCCTCAACCCAGGCATGTGCCCTGACTAAAATTCCAACTGGCAACCCTTTGGTTCATGGGCCAGTGGTCCATCCATTGAGCCACACCAGCCAGAGCTGGAATGCCATTTTTTATGAGTGAATCAACATGACTAGTTCATTCAGTCAGTGAAACTTTTAGAAAAGTGTATGTTTATGTAGATTAAAACATCTTGGCAATTGACATGAATATTAGATGTTGAAGACCTGGGCATTTTAAAGGAAGCTAGCTCAAATATAAAAAAGGTAGCTAAACTGTAGAAAATAATAATGAGAAATTTTAAAACTCAAGAATATTTTATAACTACATTTATAATAGAGAGGACCCTTTCATATAGTAGAAATACATGACACAAAGTTCAAATGTTTGATTTACTAATGCAGAAAGGTAATAAAATCTATTTTGTTTTATACATCAAAGGGAGAAGATATTTAAAAATAGCAAAATGTAGCATAATTAGAAAGGAAGCTATACATCAAAATGGTATTTCAAAATATTACATTTTTTAAAAAATATAGTTTTGCAAAATGATGGGATAACCTTTTGTGTTTTTACCTCTGGGGGATGCACATTAAAACTAAATTAGGGAAGCCCTGGCTGGCATAGCTCAGTGGATTGAGCTTGGGCTGCAAACCAAAGCATCGCAGGCTCGATTTCCAGTCAGGGCACATGCCTGGGTTGCAGGCCACGGCCCCCAGCAACCGCACATTGATGTTTCCCTCTCTCTCTCTCTTTCTCCCTCCCTTCCTTCTCTAAAAACATATAAATAAAATCTTAAAAACCTAAATTATGGATATACATGCATAGTAAGAGAAACTTCAACATGTGAATGGATAGTGATTAATCCAGAATTCCCATTATTGATGTTCTTCACTAAACACTAGAAAGCATCTTTTTGTTTCATAAAGCATCTTTTTGAAAGCATCTTTTAATATCATATTACTAAAGGGGCCATGTGTAAAGATTAAGCTGACTGTCATTCTGCCTGGTGCTGACATAAAAGAAAAATTGGTAGCACCAGACTGACATCTGCACAACTGCTAATTAGCCTTCAATAGTCAGTGGAAATTACTGAGTTTTTTTTTTTAAGATTTTATTTATTTATTTTTAGGTAGGGAAGGGAGGGAGATAGAGAGAGAGAGAGAGAGAGAGAAAGAGAGAGAGAGAGAGAAAGAGAGAGAGAGAGAAACATCAATGTGCGGTTGCTGGTGGTTATGGCCTGCAACCCAGAGATGTATCCTGGCTGGGAATTGAACCTGGGACACTTTGGTTCCCAGCCTGTGCTCAATCCACTGAGCTATGCCAGCCAGGGCATTACTGAGTTTTTGCCTTATAGATCTTAAAGACTTTTTTGAGATACCAGTTCAATGGCATAAGATTCCATAATTGGAACCCCTGAAACATTTTACATTTAAGAAATTAAAATTAGTTTATTACCCTAGATTGGAAATGAAGAAATTAAATGCCAGGAAGAGCAAGAAGGCAACATTACACAGAGGCAGAACCCAAAATTCATACCTGAGTTCATTCAGGATCTCTGTCTCTTAATGCAAACTCTACTAATAATGAGATCATTATCTCGACAATGAGACCAAAGGAGGTCCAGGCAACCAAAAGTCAGCAAAGACCTGTAGGCAAATTCATTGTTGTCTCCCTTTGAACTACATTTATCCAATTTAAAGTAAAGCAAAAACAGTAAAAAAAAAAAAAAAGCAAAACAAACAAACTGATTAAAAACCATCAAGCTAACAAAAGTATAATTTTGCATCCTGTAGAACAAGCTCTGCAGTGTTTCATCCAGGATGTCTGCCATGCACAAAATTAAATTCTATGAGCACAAAATCTATTCCCACAATGTCCATTTTTAATTAGGTCTGAGTACAGCTGTAAATTGGGCCATCTTTCAGAAGATCTGGGACATGCTGTTAATGGAGAAATTGTTTCTGACTAGAAGGACATCCGGTATAGAAACATTTATGTCTTTGCTACAGAAAGTTTTTGCATTTAGCTGCACAGAATAGCATTTCTAAGGAATGCCTAATGTTGGAACTATATTCAATTGAGTCTTTAATAGTAATACTTTAAATGCGTCCAAGCTGTAAAAGTAATTTCTTCTGCTTAATTACTTTTCTAGAACAGCAACACAATTAGACATTCTCACTCTAAATACAACTGAGTGCATTTATTTTCAGCATTTCTGTTGAAGGCTTGCTCAAATATCTTTTCCCAGCATCTTAAGAGATACAAGTGATGGTATCATTTTATTTTCTATTTGAATAAGTTGTATATAAGCTCTATGATATTCAAATATATAGATAGATTCCTCATTTGCTTTTTGATCCAATACTTCATTTTATTATTTATTTTTAAATTTATTGGGATGACATTGGTTAATAGGATTATATAGGTTTCAAGTGTACATTTCAATAATACATGATCTGTATATTGCATTGTGTGTCCTCTACTCAAAGTTAAATCATCTTCTGTCACCACATATTTGGCCTCCTTTATCCCTTACTAAACTCCTACTTGCCTTCTGACTGGTGTCCATGAGTTTCAGTTCTATATCCCATGAATGAGTGAAATCATATGATTCTTAGATTTTTTTCTGACTCACTTATTTTGCTTAGCATTATATTTTCAAGGTCTCCTCATGTTGTCACAAATGGCAGTATTTAATTTTTTTCTTATGGCTGAGTAGTATTCCATGGTATATATGTACCATATCTTCTTTACCCAACCATCTTTCAAGACACTTGTCTTATTTCCATGTCTTTGCCAATCTGAATAATGCTTCAGTGAACATAGGGGTGAATATATCTTTGGGCATAAATGTTTTCAAGTTTTTCAGGTAGATGCCCAGAAGATGGATTGCTGGATCATATGGCAGCCCTATTCTTATTTTTTTATGAAATTTCATACTGTTGTCCATACTGGCTGTACCAGTTTACATTACCACCAGAAGTTAATGAGGGTTCCTTTTTTTCCACAAACTGTCCAACACATAATTTTGTCTTCTTGATGAAAACCATGGTAACAGGTGTGAAATGTTATCTTACTGTAGTTTTGATTTGCATTTCCCTAATAGCTAGTGACACTGAACATCTTTTCATATATCTCTGTTGACCATTTGTATGTTTTATTGAGAGAAGTGTCTGTTCAGTCCTCTGCCAACTTTTTATTTGGATTTCCTGTTTGGTATTGAGTTGTATGAGTTCTTTATATTTTTGGAAATTAATCTCTTGCTGGAGCTGTTGTTTTCAAGTATCTTCTCCCATTCAGTTGGTTGCTTTTTTGTTTTACTGGTGGCTTCTTTTGCTGTGCAGAAACTTTTTAGTATGGTGCAGTTCCATTCATTCATTTTGCCTTTACATCCCTTGCATTTGAAGTCAAATTCATAAAATCTTCCCTAAGACCAAGATCTATAAGTTTAGCACATATGTTTTCTTCTATGTAATTTATTGTTTCAGATCTTATATTTAAGTCTTTGATCCATTTTGAATTAATTTTTGTAATGGGATCAAACTGTAGTCTGGTTTCATTGTTTTGCATGTGATTTTCCAATTTTCCCAGCACCATTTATTGAAGAGGCTTTCTTTCCTCCATTGTATGTTTTTCATTCCTTTGTCAAGAATTATTTGCCCATATACACGGGGTTTTACTTCTGGGCCCTCAGGTCTGTTCCAGTGTTGTATGTGTCTGTTTTTCTGCCAATATCATGCTGTTTTGATTATTATTGCTCTGTAGTATAATTTGAAGTCAAGTAGTGTGATACCTCTGGCTCTGTTCATTTTTCTGGCTCTGTTCATTTTTCAGGATTGAGTTGGCTATTTAGGATCTTGTGGTTCCATTATAAATCTGATGACGTTTTTGTTCTGTTTCTTTAAAAACTACAATTGGAATTTTGATGGAGATTGCATTGCTTTGGGTAATATAGTCATTTTAATTAAGTTGATTCTTCCAGTTCATGAACACATGAACTCTTTCCATTTCATTGTGTCTTTTAAAATCTCTTTTAATAATGCTTTGTCATTATCAGTATATAGAGCCTTTATGTCCTTTGTTAAGTTTATTCCTAGGATTTTTTTTGTTGCAACTGCAAAAAGAATTATTATTTTTTGTTTTTTTTTCTGAAAATTTATTGTTAGTATATAGGAAGGCAATGGATTTTTGTACATTGAGTTTGTATCCTGTAACTTTGCTGTATTTGTTTATTGTTTCTTAATCATTTTTGACAGTATTTAGGGTTTTCTATATATAGAATCTTGTCATCTTCAAACAGTGACACTTTTACTTCATTCTCAATTTGAATGCCTTTTATTTCTTACTCTTGACTTGATTGTGCTGGTTAGGACTTCCGGAACTACATCAAATAAGAGTGGTGAAAGTGGACATTCCTGTCTTGTTCTTGAACTTAGAGGGAAAAGCTTTCAGTTTTTCACAATTGAGTATTATATTAGCTGAGTGTTTGTAATATATAGCCTTTATTATGTTGAGGTATTTTCTTTCTATACCCATTCTATTAAGTGTTTTCATCATAAATGAATGTTGTATCTTATCAAATGCATTTTCTGCATCTATTAATAAGATCATATAAGTTTCATCCTTTTGTTTTGTTAATGTGGTGTATTACATTGATTGATTTGTATATGATTCATGATATGCCTATCACACAAAAGTTCATATTAAACTATAGTTATCTGTGATGATATGTCCCTTTCTGGAGCAGCAGGTGCACCATCTATATTCTTTTAGGCAGTTAGCAGGGAGGTCTAATATTTTTTCTGAGTCTTTTGCTTCTTGAAAACAACCAGCTTAAAATAACCAGCATCCCAAAAGGCATATTTTTGGATGGCAAACTTTGCTTCTCCATCTGAATAGAATCATGAGCCTAGTGATAATCTCATGCATGTATGATCAACTGATACTTGACAAAGAGAAAAGAACAGTCAATGCAGAAAAGATAGTCTTTTCAATAAATGATGTTGGTAAAAATGGAAAATCACATGAAGAAAAATGGGAAAAAAACAGAATTGAAGTTTCCTTAAAAAGTAAAAAAAATGAACCAGTAAAAGTATGATCCAGCAATACCACCCAGAATATATGTCTGAAGAAAATTAAATCATTCCCTTGAAGCAATATCTGCACTGCCATATTTATTATAGCATTATTACTTACCAAAACCAAGACAGTGAACAACTTAAGCATCCTTCAAAGCATAAAAAAGATGTGGTATGTATTTACAATCAAATTTTATTCAGCTATGAAAAGAAAATAAATTTTGTCATTTGAGAATAGCATCAGTATGTTGATGAATCTTGAGAAAATTATGCTTAACAAAATGTCTAACAGAGACAGAGAAATATTGCATGATATAATTTATATGTGGAATCTAAAAAAATGCTCAGAAACATAGGGGATGGTGGTCATTGGGGCAGGGGTGAAGGAGAGAGAGGGGAAAGTAGCTAAAGGTGATCAAAAAATACAAACATCCAAGTATATGATTAATAAATTCAGAAGATCCAATGTATAGCATGGCAACTATATTCACCAATACTGAATTGTATACTTAAAAGTTGCTAGAGAGTTAAATCTTAAATGTTCTTATTATAAAAAAAGAGATAAGTATGTAAAGTTATGGATATGTTAACTAATTTAACTGTGGTAATCATTTTGCAATATATACATATCAAATCATCATGACATACACCTTAAACTTGCACAATGAGGTAATTATATAGCAATTATATATCAATAAAACTGGAAAATTTGTTACAATTTTTCTCATAATAATGACCCACTTGCTCAGTTTCGAAATACATAGTAATTTGAGTTTTGCAATAGTATACCAAAGAAAAATAGCTGGAATTCAGTAATTGTGAATTTTTTTTGTAGTTAAACTGAACATATCCATGTAAAATATAATATATAAAATATAATACTCAAAATCAACTTTTTAAAATGAAATCTATAATTACTAGTCAAATGCAACTTTATCACAAATGGTATCACTTGCCTAATTGAAGTTGACACCTAGAAAAAAGATTATAAAGTAACTGAAAGAAAGGCTTAGTGAGAAAAGAGAATCTTTAATTCTCTGGTCAGCATGTTAAGAGAGGCAAGAGGCAATTTTGGTTTATTAGTGACTAAACTAATCTGTTCATTTGAAGTTCAATGACTCCAGTGAATTGTGTATGCCCAAGACTCAGGGTATCATTCCATATGATCTATAGCTCTCTTATCTAATTGTAGAAATAAATGAAAATTTTCTGAGCCATGAACTTTGGGGTCAATGAAAGTCTGCTGAAAACAATCTTTTCCCTCACTCTTTACAACAGGGCAGCTGTAGAGACAACTAAGTTCTCTAAAGGCTATATTTTGGTCCTTTTAATGCACTTTTTAGATGACTGGCTGCTTTCACAGGAACTCTTATTTTCATATTCTAAATAGCAAGTATTGAGATCTAGAGGAAGTTCCATAGGGGCCTCACCAGTTACTCTGTGCTTGACAGTCTTTTGACAGAAATTCCCAAATAGAAAACAGGTGCTATCTCTCCAACAATATTTCATCCTATACCCTCAGTATCTTGCAATTTTTGTGGTTGGTTATATAAGTGGCATGCTGAGTTTAAGCTAATGTGTTTTCCATCCCAAATGGCACAGCTGCTTTCTTCCTCCTGCATTAAGCACTGAGCAGGTGGTGTTTTCTAATCATTTATGTTCATTTCGTCTGCCATCATGAGTAAGAAAGATCATAGATGTGCTCAGTGGCTCTTGTAGTTAAACGGTGATGAATACAACAGTGAGAGTCTGTTTTGACCATGGAAGCATCTAATTTGAAAACCATGGCAACAGAAATGTGGAGGTGGGGCTGGGATCTGTCCTCTGTCATACAGAAATAATTCAACATCATCTAGCAGCCATTTATCTTGGCTCTGGTTATTGTTGAGAAATGATGAATTGGAGCAGGGAATTTGTAGAAGTGACAGGATAATTTTCTTTGGTTAAAGTACAAAGTTTGTCAATAATAATTTATAAATACTTTATTTTTTTACATTTGTTAGAACAGTGAGAAAGGTGAAAGTAATGATGATAATACTTTCATGCTCACTGTGTCAAATAAAAATGTCTCAGTGTGGTTGGAGCTATATTTATAAACAAGATATTGGTTTTATCACCCAAACATAACAACCAGCAGATGCTTTTTTATTCCCTCTTTACCATTTCAAAGGCAAATTAAGATACGAATAGAAATCGCACTTAATGAGAAGGGTATCAAGTTCCAGATTTTGGGGATCTATTTAAAATGTAGTTATGGAGAATGTAAGCTCATATGAGTTTGATTTTTGACTCTTCATCATAGGCTGCTGTCCATGTACAAAGAAAAATGTAGATGAGAACCACTCTGAATGAAATTGTTCTTGAGAAGTGAATTTATAAAATGCAAAAAGATGATCACTTTTTTGATCTTCTTTATTTTCTGTCTTATACTTTGCCATACCTAATGTAAAATTTTAAATCACACTTGAGGGAGTCAGCCAGGCTCCCTCCCCTGATGTCCAGGAGACTGTGACCCAGCATTGTTCATATAACCTTGAACAAGAGCCCGCATGCACAGAACCGAGCTCTGTTATGTAACATGTTGGCACCTTGCTGGCTTTGTGTTCATTTAGTATATAAGGGAGTGAGGACTTTCTGCCTGTGTGTGGATTGCCCACCCTGGGATAGTGGCATGTCAAACACCCCAATGGCTTGTGTGTTTTCTTCCAGCTGCCTGACTCCTATGTTAACCTGCTGGGCCTCAATGCTTTCAGGACAGCCAGCCTCCCTTTGGGAAGGCAAGGGCTGTTGTATTCTGCCTTTGTTAAACAATGTGCCTTAAATGTTGTGCTTTCTGCTCTGTGGGGCCCTTTTCCAGCCCCCCCTGCCTTTTTGCTTTGGGGGTTCCCTGTTTTCCCAAGGTGTCCCCTGTTTTTCAGGGACTGCTGATCTGACTTAGCCCAGTTACATCACCATATTTGACCCCCTCAACCCTGATTACCCACCCACCCCCTCTTCCCTCTGGTAACTACCACAATGTTGGCTGTGTATATGAGCTTTTGTTTGTTTGTTTGTCTCATTTGTTCAATACAGGAACAGCTGAAACTCCATAAAGTGAGAAGTTGCCCCTTTGTGAGAAAGATTTATATTCATCTAAGAACTCTTCATCCGTAGGAGTGTTCTGTCTCTGTCCCAGGAAGAGAAGGATGATTTTAAATCTGTAGAAGCTGTTATCAATGGAAAAGGCAAGAATATAAATCTGCACCTAACCTTACCCTTGTTTACTGTGTATTTCTGGTAACTCCCATAAATGGCCTTCCCCGCAACATCCACATCTTTATCTTTAGTTTAAGGTAGTGGTTAGGAACATTTAGGAGAGCTATTCAGTTTTCCTGTGTATCTCCCATGTATACAGGAGGTACACATGTTATGAAACTTCTGTGTTTTTTTTCTCCTGTTATTCTGTCTTTTGTAACAGTGGGGTCTCAGCTAAGATCTTAGAAGAGTAGAAGGAAAAGTATCTTTCCTTCCTTAAGCTATCAGTAAAGACTGTGCTAAAGGTGAACTATTATAAGGAAGACTGAAGACTGGCCTGGGGAGACTAAAGACAGCACAATCCAAATTAGAGTTCAATCAAGGGTCTGGGAAGAGGCAAAGACACAAACTCTACAAGTAGTATGGAAATAAGAGAATGGATACATCCCCAAATGGAAAGGTGAGTGGAAAACTGTGAGGGAACCTCTTTCAAGAGAAGCTAGGTGAAGAATTTGAGGGAGCCAGATGTGTATGACACTGCCTAGAGAAGATTCTAAAAGAATGAAAGGACTAGAAGAATTGGGGAGCAGCGACATTTTGTATGACTCAGGTTTCATTCATTCTGTCATTATTCATTCATTCTGTAAAAGGATAAGTTTCTTGACATTTGAAAGTCCTAAATCTATATATGCTAATTGTAAATCTATTCAGGTCTAGTATTAAAATGAAACTGGAATGAATTCAGTTAGAGAGGGAAGGATTTTAAGTTTATGT
Organism: Phyllostomus discolor; assembly: GCF_004126475.2. Lineage (NCBI taxonomy): Eukaryota > Metazoa > Chordata > Mammalia > Chiroptera > Phyllostomidae > Phyllostomus > Phyllostomus discolor. The sequence goes on from NC_040907.2 coordinate 137,143,850, forward strand.
ATTTCTCTATTTTTTCAATACTTAGCAGGAATCCACACAGAGTTACATTTTCCTGAATTCTAGGAGTCAGTCTCTATAAAATCATTCACTTAAATTTTCCTATTTAAATGCTTTTCATTGGTAAGGTACCCTAATCCTAAAGCCACAGAACAGAAAAGGAATAGGTTAAGAGTGAATGTATCTCAGGTCTCTTACATAAATCATGGCCAGTTTAAAAGTTTTGATGAAAGTTTAGGCTGTAAAGCCTGGCTTTTAAGATCTGAATCTCAAACTTGAGTCACTTACAGGCTGGTTTATATTAGACAAGTCAGAACTCAAATTTTTAACCCTAAAATTGGTCTAATAATACCCCCATGCTTCAGAGAATTGTAAAAGAGAAATGATTTCTGGTATAGCATGCCTGCACCATAGGAGTTTACAAACACAAGTAGGTATTAACATTACATTATTATTCTAAATGCTGGAAATTGAAGGACATTTAGGAAATTAACATATTAACAAAAGAAATCTAAGGGGTTTGAGAAATAACAGATTTTATATTCTAAACTGGTATGATCTCACATTTATTGAGTTAAAAAATGAGCGTGGGCCATCCTGTATGATTTATTTATTTGCAATTTTTTCACTAAGACCATTGTACTAATATACTTCTGTATATTAACAATGAAATAGTGATTTGAAAGGATGAGGTGCAAAAAATTATAGGCAAAGATTTATAACTAAAATCCTTTTCAAAGTCCTTCTAGAACACAAATTACCCATGGTGATTTATTGGGTTGAGTTTGATTACTTCCCTTGGTTTCCTAAGAGCTACTGTGGTAAAGAGAGAGTACAGACAACAATGCATGTTGGGTAAATATTTATTGACCAAAAGTTCACATAATCTTTGACATTTATAATTAAGAAAACCTGTGAAGGGAACAGAGACATTTTCATAAATATAGCTTAGGTGATTTTCCTTCTAACTTAAGCTAATCTTTGAAAAATATTTCCTCAGCTTCCTGACTGCAATTTATTTTTACTGCTCTAACTGTGGCCTGATGATTCTAACAGCACTTATTTCTACTCATTGACCTCAGTTTTAAACTATCAGCTCCTTGAAGGAATAATCATTTCTCTTTGTTTTTTTGGGTCCTGGCATAGCATTTGGCAGATAGTAATAAAAAATATGTGCTGTTGAATACAATATATGTAAACACAAAGATCCAGCCACTACACAGTCATAATTTGCTGAGAAATGTCAAACTTCCCAAAACCTTTGACTGTAATATGCCCAATCATTTCAATTATTTTTGATGTCTATCTACCTTTATTGGAGGAGATGGATAAATAAAACTCACTAACATTATTGTAATTTCATATTCATTACATCAACAAGGTAAGGCTGGTGACCTTATCAAAATATTTTACAATTTGCTTATTTTCAATAGATGAAGTGATAGGTAAAACAGACAACTTTCTGTTTGGGTGTGCAGACACTTTACCCTTCAGAGCTCTCGTAAACATGTTTGATGCAACATTGACCGTGTTAGAAATGAGCCTGATTATAGGCATGCAACTGTGTTAAGAATGAGAATGAGATATTAAGGGAATTAGGTGTCAACTGGAAAGCCATTCAGACTTCACCAAGGGGACAATTTGTTGAGAAGCAACCTGAAATGTAAATGATGTTTTCTAGCAATCCAAAGGACATATGAAACCAAATATAAGCAGTTCACTGAGCCATATTTAGTTTAATCTCTGACAGGATGTCTATTTATTTGTACAGTATAAATTGATCATTAGTAGAGAAAACAGATTTGAAAATGATAAAAAACAAAGTTCACTTTATAGTTCTGAGATGAACTCTGAATGATAAATCACCATATTCTTAGGAGAAAGGCCTCTTTGTGGTTTCTAATCCAAACTATAACATCAAATATATAACATTTTGTATGCTTTTAAAACTTTAATGATGTATTGGTCCTATTACTAGAAAAGATTATTTAAAGATATTAGTGAAAAATACACCATTTTCAAAAGGCAATTGTCATATCAGTAAAGGAAATGCAAATATTATGGGTAGCAAATTTCATACATGTGGTGCTAAGGCATCTTTTATGAGAAATGAATAAGTTCCCATCATGCATTTATATGCACTTTCCATCTGTAAGAGATGCTTAAAAGGATGGAGTAATATAAAATAAATGAATGTGTTATTTCAATGACAAAACTTTTATTTAAGAAACCAAGCAAACTATAAACATACAAAGTTCAAATGTTGAGAGGACCTATGTCAGAGAGAATGAACTGGGAAAGGCTTCTTGAAAAGGAGGTTATTTTAAAAGACTAATAAGAGTGCAGCATACAATGGAGGAGAAAAGGGGATTTTAGAATAAAGTCAATGGAATTTGCAAAGGTAAGAGAACACAATGAATCAGTTTTGTTGAAGTTGATTAGTTTCACTGGCTGGCATGAATCCCTTGAAGATGTGAAAAGTTGACACAGTGGAACTATTTTAAAATGGAGCCAAAGTAGTTATTCCAGAGGAGCTGGCTTGAACAGCTTACTCCTTGAAACTTTGGAATGTTTGAACAAGGCAAAGCAACTACTAGGCTGGACTACACCAACACTCTCACAAATAACTGTTTGTATGTCCAGGAAAAAGCAGATGTGCCGACATAGGGACAGATGACTATGGAAAGTCTTCAGACTCAATAACCAGCATATATAACTATCAGCATGCTGGCACTAGTGGAGATGTATTCTACTTATGTAATTATTTCCATTCTTTTTTCTCATAAAAACTCCAAGTTTTCACCCTGAAATCAGGACACGGTTGGGTTTCTGCCTAAAATTTACGCTTCTGTTGGCAATTCTTTGATCTCAAATAAATACTTATTGTCTTTCAATTTGACTTTTTATTTTTAGGCTAAGAAGGAATAAAGTTAGTTGCTAATTATGGAATGTAGTTCCTGAAGAGGGTTGGATCAAACTTGAGTCACATGTTTTAGAAAGGTGATTAAAATAAAGAAGGAAATTTTCTGAAATAATATTAATAGCTTTTATTGGCTGCATGCCATATGAACTTTATGTCTACAATTTCATTTAATGCTCACAACAAACATATAATATAGATGCATTTATCTCCATTTTGTGTAAAAGAATAACTTTTACTCAATGTTATACAAATAAATTCAGTGAAGATCTGTGATATATTCTTATAATAATTAAGTCATACTGTCTCTCAAGAGTTATTTTAGAAGTATGCTTGCTTTTAAAAGGAATAGGTCATATCCCAATAAAGTAAAATCACCTTAAAGCTAAAAACAAAGGCATTTTCAATGAAAACAACCTCTGGCAGGAAGAAATGCTATCTCCTCAGCCTTGATGTTCCCAAATCACCACTGTTAAATTGTTCTGCTTATTGGCATAGTGGTAGAACATCCGCTCATATTAAGAGCTCAGAAATTGAAAATAAACCTCAGTATAGTTCAGGTAAAATGAAAAGTAGAGTATATGCCTCACCCAGAAATTATCTTTCATGTTCCTCCCAATACTCAGATATATAACAAATAAAGACGTGTTGATGAAATATATACCACAAAAGGATAGCTCTCTTGAAGAAAGCCTGGATGTGAAAAAGAATGGGAATAAGAGGTTCAAAGTAGAAGAATGTTAAGTAAAGAGAACCTTTGGTTTTCCATGCCATAAAATATAAACTGTTAAACAAGTAAGAACCTTCTGACATCTGTGTTCAGGTATACAAAGTAATCAAAAGGCAAACACTTCCATTTCCATGCTAGTGAATTCTCTGACTTCATTGGACTCAGTGGAGCTTTGTAGATACATGTAATCATTTGGAGATGTCAGGAAATATTAAGCTCTGTTACTTAGAGGGTTGTGTCAAAGAAGATTAGAGTCTTTTCAGAGCCAACAAATGTGTACTATGTACCTACTGAATAACAGTTTTTTTAAAGTTTTTATCTCATTTAATCATCATAACCAGGTAGCCATTATAATTTCCATTACATGGGTGAAGAAAGTGAGATTTGTCCATATTCTCACAGTTGGCAAGTGGTATGTGGTTGGAACTTAAATCCAGGAATTATCATTCTATGTCTAATGTTCTTTCTCTTATACCACTCCACTGTTCCATAAAGACTGATTTACCTTACTTTGTATATAACCTTTTTATATAGCCTCAGATTTTAGTCTTCGTAACTGTTTGAGCATTACTCATTTTGGGGGGAGCAGAAGGGAGTGTATAAATTTACAATATATGCATTCATTGAATAAATATTTGTTGTAAGTCATTATGTGCTAGGTGTGTTGTACTCACTGAGGACATGGTAGTAAATAAACAAAAAATCAAAGATATTACATACTTTTGCTGAAGGCAGATTTATAAACAACATAATTGAATAAGCAACATAATTTTATATTTACTTATGTATATCATATATTATATAAACACATGTTTTTATAATGTGTGATGTGAATGTGTTCAAAGGAGACATAGAGACAGTCACAGAAAGAGAAAAGTTCTAAAGATAAATAAAGCAGGACTGAATCACAGGAGTGCTATGTCAAATAGGCCATTTGTTGGCAAATTCCACTCTGAGGATTTTATGGTTGAGTACAAACCTGAATGGTATCCAGGAAATGCACCTGCAGAAGATCTTTCCATGTGGCGGAAACAGGAATTGAAAAAGGCCTGAAGTGAGAAACAGCTTCTCAGTGTGAACAGTTCCCATAGTGAGGTCCTCGAACCAGCAACATCACCAGCATCTGGGAACCTGTTTGGTCGACAAATTGTTGGCCTCTCCCTCAAACCTACTAAATCAGACACTCTGGAATTGGGGCCCAACAATTCTGACCTTAACTAATGTTTGTTTAATACTGAAATTGAAGAACAACAGGAAACCAATGGGCTGAAGTATGATGGATGAGTGGGAAAGTGTAAAGAAATGAAGTCTGGGCTCAATAATGGGGAACTTTGTAAGCCTCTCATAAGAACTTTGGATTTTAAATCACAGTGCATTTTTCAATCATCTTACAATAGTGTATCCACTTTGTAAAAATAACATAAGCACATTCATACATGGCTGCACACGTAGTTTCTATGTGTATCTGTTATGAGAAATGAAACATTTTAACTCTGCATAATTTGCAAGTAAATTATGCCTGCTGAATTTATGATAAATGCTGATGATAAAAACTCAGTGTAACAGAGTTTACTCTAAAAGAAATATTGGCTCCATTCCCTGATTATAGCATTAAAAAGGGTTAATATGCAATATAGAAACTTATGTTATGCAAACAAGCAAAGTGGCCATAAATACTTGTGCCTGTGTTCAACCTAAGAAAGTAAATTACAACTCTGATCTGGCAAGAAATTTGTGTAGTTTAATAAGCACATTAAATAGCCTTAATGAGCATACGAGCCCTGGGGACCTTAGCTTACAACCAACAACTTTAATTGGAACTTAAATAAATTATACAGTGTCGAGACAACCATATCCCTTATATGGTTGCAAGAGCTGGCTGACTTGGAAAGCAATAGATATTTTCCTTAGCTTATAAGCCAGAGATAGTACACTACAATTGTCCCATTGAGGTAAAATTGATATATAGTATTATATAAGTTTTAGGTATACAACATTGTGATTTAACATCAGTATGCACTGCAAAGTGACTGCCACCAAATTCTAGTTGCCATCTTTTACAATACAATTGACCACATGCATCCATTTCCTCCCTACCCAAATTCTGCCACATCTGGTAAACACCATTTTATTTTGTGTGTATGTTTGTTTTTGCTTTAATTTGTTTGTTTTGCTTTAGATTCCACATACAGTGAAATAATGTGGTAATTTGTCTTTCTCCATCTTACTTATTTCAATTCGTATAATACCCTGAAGGTTCATTCATGTTCTCACAAATGACAAGATTTTGTTCTTTTTTATTCTTTAGTATTTCATTGTATATTACTACTGTATCTTCTTTATTCATTCATCCATTGATAGTATTCAATAGATGTCAATATTTTGGGTATGGCTAATGAACATAGGGGTACATATATCTTTTCAAATTAGTGTTTTAATATCTGTTAGATAAATACACAGAAGTAGAACAGCTGGATCATATGGTAGTTCTAGTCTTAATTTCCTAAGACATCTCCACACTGTTTTCCACAATGGCTGCACAAAACTGCATTCCCACCAATAGTATAGGAGGGCTCTCTTTCTTCTACACCCTTTCCATGACTTGTTGTTTCCTGTCTTTTTGATAATAGACATTTTAACAGATGTGAGATAATATTTCACTGTGGTTTTGATCTGCATTTCTCTGATAATTAATGATGTTGAACATTTTTATGTGCCTGATGGCCAACTGCATGTCTTCATTGAAAAACTGTATATTTGGCTTCTCTGGTCATTTTAAATCAGTTTTCTTTTTGTTAGTAAGTTTTATGAGTTCTTCAATATATTTTTGATATTAACTCTTCATCAGATGTAAAATTTGCAAATATCTTCTCCAACTGAGTAGGTTGCCTTTTTGCTTTTAGGATGGCTTCTTTCACTGTGTAGTACCTTATAATTTTAAAACACATGTTTATTTCCTAAACTGTGCCAGCAATGAGGACCTTCAGGGAAAGAGTGAAAGAATACCAAAAACACCTTGGTAGTGTTAGTCAGAAATGATTAAACCAAGTCCCGTGACAGTAAAATATTTTTTTTTGTTTTGTTGTTTTAGAACCAAATGCCAGAGATTTCTAAAAAGATAACATAACAGCTCTTTAAATCATGTCTCAAGTTCTAGCGTGTCATATCCTGCATTCTAACAAGCATATGCATGTCCAATGCTGCAAAGAGAAGTCATGTCCATTAACAACATGCTTATGATCCTCTTCACAGCAACTTGAACTGCTTCTTTTCAAATAATTTTCCCTAAATAGCCTCAGTCATCTTTTCTAACATTAGTTGATTTGCATTGTGGGGGTCCAGAATGAGCCACCCTAAGATGTGACTCAATGGTACATGTATTACTTTGAGCTAAAGGTAACTATAGCCACAGATTCAAGACATGTTTCTTCCCCTTGCTTAATTACCTAGAAGAACTTGAATTAGGGGCCTTGCCCATAATAAGCTATTATCAGAGATAACTTCTTTTGACCAATCTATAAAGCAGGAAAAACTTTTATTTACTAAACATCTGCTGTTCTTACCATCCTGCAGTGGCCCTTTGAAGTCCTCAGGGTACCTTACATTATTCTTAGCTTAGGATATCTTATATACCTCAATCCCTGTTTCTATTCTGAACTTCTTCTGCATTTAGGGACCTCTGATTCTCCCATGAATGCAGGGTTCTCATACATATATTTAGGGTTCCCGTATGTATGTTATATTAAATTTGGTTATTATCTCTTGTGATTTGATTATTAGACCAGCAAGAGAAACATTGAAAGTAGAGGAAAGTTTGTTTCTCTTTCAACAGTATTTATATTACATACCAGTCTGATAAAAAATTATTATGTAAAATAAATCTACTGTGGAGATGTTTATAAGGAAAAGTATTTAATGCAAATAATTGATATTTTGGAATATCAGTGACCCCATCTCTGTACTAACAAACTAATACCAATTAAACTGCTGTAGCAGGATCAGGTAATTCCCTTTCAATAATAACCAAAAAGGAAAAAAAGAAAACAAACAAGAAACTTTCCTTCCAATCAATGGAAAGGGAACAGAAAGCAGTGCACATATTTTTTAATCAGTACAGAAAGACATTACATTCTGTTTCAATTTTGTTTTAAACATGTTCCCTGAAAAGTTACTTTATATTGAATTTTATTTTTAAATAAACAGTTCCTGATATGCTAATATAACCTTTTATTGTGCAAATGTACCTCTTAAACTGAGACCTTTAATTAACCAGAATTTCTTTTCAAGGAAAAAGAGGAATGAAAATGGAAGAAGGAATTACATATACCAACAGGATAACCACAGTGATAGGTACAGTGAAGCAAAACATTTTAAAAAGTAGAAAAAAGCTGAATAAGGTCTGAAGAAGTTATAATAGGGGGAGACAAGGAAATCTTCCTGAAATGAGAAAAATTAAATGTTCTAAATAATATAAATTTTATTAGGCAAGGAAAAAAAGCCTATTCATTGGCCACCGTTTGTCAAAATGTCAAATTTCAGCAAATGTCTTGGCACTCATTTTCATACAGGTTTTACCAGTGTTGAGTAGATATGGCCTAATTGTCCTTTGCTTGTTCCTGTCTTCTCAGGGTCTAGTACTTCCTGATTTTGCCCCATGGGGCACCCATAGGAACTTACTTAGCACAGATACATAAGCAACCTGGAAATATAAAGAATTGATGTCTCATGGAGAAATCAGGAAGACAACAGAAAGCTCACTTTAAATATAAAGACACATATAGATGGAAAGTAAACATGCAGAGAAAAATACACCATCCTAAAACTAATCAAAAGAAAGCAGGAGTAGCTATATTAATTTTTAGACAGAGTAGACTATAAATCAAAGAAAGTTATCATGGATAGGTGAGTACATTTACATAAAGAGGGCAATTCTTCAAGAAGATGTAACAGTTCTTACCATACATGCACTTAAAACCAGAGAATCAAACTACATGAAGAAAAACCTTATGGAAATGCAAGAACAAATAGGTGAATCCATTATCATGAATGAAGACTTCGGCACTCCTCTGTCAGAAATGGACACATGCACCAGACAGAAAACCATTTAGGACAGAGTTGAACTCAACAACACCATCAATCAACTGGGCATAATAAGTATCTATAAACTACTTTATCTAACAACAGCAGACTACACATTCTTCTCAAGCTCATGTACAGCATTCACCAAGATATACTACATTTGGGTTTACCTTAACAAATTTAAAATAATAGAAAGCACACAACATCTGCTCTCAGACTACAATGGAATTAAACTAGTAATAGATAACAGAAAGATAACTAGAAAAATCCCAAAATACATGACTTTAAACAACACACTTCTACATGACACATGGGACAAATAGAGATGCTGAGAGAAAGTGAAGTATAGTTTGAACTAGATGAAAATGAAAAATAAACACCATAATTCATGGAATGCAATTCTTAGAGGGAATTGCTTTAATTCAAGTTTTTTCCTAATAAATTATTTATTATATTTTCTTTATAGTTATTCATGGACAAAATTTAACACACCCATATCATATTTGAGTGTAAGCTTTCTCTTGTGAACAGCAAGTCTAATTATTTGTTATGTGCATTAAAATAATTATTATAATATGAGTTTTTGCCTAAGCACTTTGAAAAGAAAAGTCCTCTAGAGACTGGCTTACATAAGGCTCTCTCCTGTGTTTTGGATAAATGTTATTATATAGCATTATGAGTTAAAGGGGGAATATGTAATTAACTCATATGCCTTATCATTAAAAACAGCACTTCAAGATAAATTTTACTCTTGTGCCAGCTGAATGGAGCATAGGGAATTGCAATGAACCAACACTTTCAGTTTCCATTTTTTCCTCAAGTCAACAGGAATGAGTAAGATTTTTCAGATAGTTACATTTATGAATACATCTTTATCAATGCATGCAGTTGTGCCTTGATGACATAAAACTTTGCTCCTGACTCTTGGCTCTGTTATTCTGGTCCATCAGATTCTCTTCTGGTTTCTGTCACCAGGGAAGGGCCTATTGTGGGATGAAATTCTTTCTTTCTCTCTTTCTCTCTCTCTCTCTATGTCTCTCCTCTGTTTATAACTAAAAGGTCAAGTTAGCTTCCACTGCAAGTTCTGCCCCAACACAAGATGAAAGAATAAAAGGTAGGTTGTCCAATGCAGGTTTTTTTCTAGAAAAAACATCCTAAATTTATAGGCACTTTATAGTTCCTTACAAGCCAAACAGTTATTTTCTCATTTGACTTCAGTCCTTTCTATCTGTAAATTCATTTGTAACTATCTATCTCAAAAGGAACAGGACAGAATCCTAAATCCTAAATAAGAAATGTTAAATCAGATAAAATTATTAGTATGGACAAATGATGACCAACTTAAATTTAGGGGAAAACAGTGCATATTTTTTTCTATGACTTCACTGTGCTGTCCATTGTACATGTGCTAGATTTTTACTTCATCAACTTTGTTAAGCAGGTCAATATATTTTTCAGAGTATTGTTGCAGACAAGAGCTAGCCAAAAGAGAGGAACATGTATAAAATTTTAAAGAGGAAATTATGCAGCAATTATCATGTGAATGACTTCATAGTCAGACAGTGGAAGACTGAGGAAAATGTTCCCAAAAGGTTTCAATTCACACTAGCTTTCTTTCCACATCCACCCCTTCTTCCTGACAGCTTGCCTTGTGAGGCCTACCTCCAGCTGCTTGACTGGGGATCCTCAGAGATGCTTAAGCAATCATTACATAGAAGGAATAGCTTCTAATAAACGTTGCTACAACCTCCCCCTTCAGGATCCTACCTCAGCAGCTAGCAGTGTATGGTTCCGAGATTTCCTTGCAAACATCAACTTGTGTCCATCCAAACCATAGTTTAATGCTCGTGTGTCTCCTCTCATCTTCTAACCTCCCCTTTCTAGACTTTTACTTGAACATCATCTTTCATAGTTGTTTCAAGTCTAAGTCCTATAACTAAATCTCTTATCCCATATTCTGGGTATCAGTTACTGCATGCAGATACGAGGGCTCAGTGTTTTGAAACAGAGATAATTATTTCTTTGTTTAAAAATTGGAAATTTAAACAGCTTTTACTGGGATAATCCATCTTTGCTCTGCAAAAATATGTGGACCCTAATTAAAATAACTGAAAGGTCTAGGGCCTGGGATAGCAGGGGTCTGGTCATGCACCTCTCTCTTTTTATGTAAACTTGGATTCCCTCCAGGTGGTACCTCCTACTGCTAGTCCAGTTTCCAAGAATGAGTATTCCAAGTCAGAGGAAATGGAAGTCAGAGATTTTTTAAGGCCTGGGCCCAAACACTAGAATAGCATCACCCCTGCCCTGTTCTGGCAATCAAAGCAATTCAGAACAGATCCACATTCAGGAGGAGGGACATGAATCCAGTAGGATCTATGTCAAAGAATTGTGGCTCTTTTTAATTTGTCACATCTCATAATAGTAGCTCAGTTTCAGTAGGGTTTACAGTAGAGCTCATAAAAGTCAAAATGCAAACCAATTCTGCACAGTATCAAGAGCCCATGTTGAAAAAAACATGCCAAATATGTGCCTGGCAACATGCTGTTGATGATTACCTATGCCCTCATCTCATGCAAATCATTGAAATCTACACATAAACATTTCTTAGGGATGGAAATATTAAGGCTTAGAAAAATTAGCTTGCTCACAGCTATGCAATAATCAATAGTAGAGATGGAATTCCAATCCAGCCCCATCACACAGCAAAATTCTTCTGCGTTCAGTCATTCAGCACCAACTTTCCCATCCACAGTAACTGCTGCCTGGCAGCACATTATTTCCTAAATAATCAGAAAGTCTTATGCTTTATAGAGAAGGAGGGTGTTTTACATGTGTGTAGGATATTCTCTGAAAATATAGGTTGGGGCAAAAGTAGGCTTACAGTTGTTTGTATGGAAAATAATACAATAATTCATAAATAATAGTGCAAGAATAAACTCTGTGTTTCACACATGGATGACTGGAAATCCACTTTGGCCCGATCCTGTAAATGTATATCACTTGCTCCTGCTGGAGAAGGTTAGGCAGAGGTCATTTCTCTCAGTCTCAGCCAAAGGTGTTCCCTGCCTTGGGGAAGTGTAGACTGACTTCCTGTCTCCCAAGCCCTCTGGCACCAGCTGCCTCCTCACTGCCTTTCCATCCACGTGAGAGAGTTGGCTTCCCATATGAGGAAACAAAGGGTCTGTGAATGGTGTACTGGGAAAAGTCGTTCAAAACATGAAATTCAATAAATTTGATACCTGCCTCCATCATTTAGTAACAAAAAATATATTAATTTTATGTTTCCCTCAGTAAGTGAAAAATCATGATAGAACTAAATAGCATTGTTGTAGTAGTAGTTTTTGTCAGTTAAGATTTGTATCAACTATTTTGATTTCAAGGGCAGAGAGATGGGTTTCCTGGCCTTTTCTTAACACTCACTGGTAAAGTGGGATATATTACTATGATTGACTTATTCTAATGTCCGGAATGGACATTGGGGCACACATCTACAGTGAAGCCCTACCACTTTTTCAGTGTACTAGGTTGAATGCAAGGTACTGATGCATTATAGGGTCTTTGATGAAAGCATTAAATATCTTTAAGCAGCCATTACAGAAATGTATCTTATTGATGGAATAGAAATCAAGAAAATACAACACCCTCTTTTTAAAGAATGAATAAACTGAGTGGGATAGAACTCACTTTTTAAATAATTTTACCACTTTGTCTAGATAGAGATCTATTCCTGTCTCAAGGCAGAGAATGTTTAAGTTTATGCAAGGTGAATATTAAATGTTATTTAACTGTTTATTTTTCTGTCATGTATCTAGTATTAAGTATTAAGATAACATCTTGTTTTCTTTTAGTTTTAAACTCCTTTTTTTAAAAAATCCATTTCAGGTTTGCCAAATAAAATTTTAATTAAAAACAAGAAGGAGATAAATGCTGTTTTTAAAAATTTTTTTTTCATCAAATAAATTACAATTAAGGCTAATATTCAGGGGGCGATGTTTGCCCTTGAGTAAGCAGAATCTGAAACATTAAATCATGTGTAAAAATAGCATACTATAAATGATTACAAATGATTCATTTGGAATTGGAATCTTCCTGACAATGTTGGAGTTAAATTCTGACAGGAAGATACTGTGTAATATTGGCCTTTCTTTTCCATATCTCTAAATTAATTCTATGAAAAATGACATTTACAGCAAGAATTGTTAAGATTGAGAGTCAACCCTGTATACTGCATGCCAATGTAATTGTACACAATGTATAATTGCAGTTTAGCAAAGGAAGGTTTTATTTCATAATTTTCTTTGTTTATTTTTAAAATATTTTATTTATTTACTTTTAAAGAGGGAGGAAAGGAGGGGAAAGAGAGGAAGAGAAACATCAATGTGTGGTTGCCTCTTGAGTGCTCCCTACTGGGGACTTGACTTGCAATCCAGGCAAGTGGCCTGATGGAGAATAGAACTGGAGATCCTTTGGTTTGCAGGCTGGCACTCACTCAATTCACTGAACCACACCAGCTAGGACCATAATTTTTTTCTTAATTTCATCAGCGTAAAACAACTATGTGCTTCCATATTGCTAAACATCAAATACTGAGTATGCAAGTTTTGTGGCAGGTTGGTTTTAGTTTATTATTAATGAGGTAAACAAATTTGTAAATTCCTATCATTTTAGTGAGCTTGCTTCACTTAGTGAAATTGAGGTCTGTGAGCTCATATTACTTGGTCCCAAACCTTTACCACCTCTCTCATTGTCTATAAGGCAGCTAAGAGACTGAATCAGCAAATGCCATTAATCTTGGCTGCATAGAAATGTCTGAATGCTTAGGACAAACCATGTACAAATCAATGTTTCACTAATTTCTGTATTTACATATAGTTCCCTACAGATGATGTTTAGCAACCTGATAATATATGGTAATTACATAATTATTAGATTTACATCATGTGCTCTAGAATTAGAAGTTGATATTTAAATTCCTTCTATTTACTGTTAAATTTAAAACTTTGCAATGTTTATATTTAAAACTGCCAAAAGCAGTTTTCTTTTGTTTCTTTAAATAATCTATAACATTAGCTTTTATACAAGGAGATAACACATAAGAGAAGATACCTGAAGAGAAGCTAAAATATACTTTCTTCCTCTAATAGTAATTTGGAGGAAAAGATGAGGCAAAAAGTTAGTCTGGTAATTTACAATTTCAGTAAAACATGAGAAATAACATTATATTCTCCAAAAACCTGCATTGTATGATTGAAGTAATTCTGTTCAGTTTAAAGTGTAAAGGATACATTTCTGGTATAACTGTAGATGTTTAATGATAAACAAATTCTTTATATTTTGTATTAGAAGTCTTTTGCAATTAAAGAAAAAAGCCACTGAAGAAATTTGCCACATATAGAAGAATCAAATTAATTTTGTCTATTCTTTGCTTATTCTGATTAGTTAGCAGGTAGGTTTATTGTTTTAAAATCTCTGTCATAAATACTAGGTATCATTAACTTATCAGTAGGGAGAAGTGCTTTTTACAATATAGTCTGAACAATCATGTGTTTTAGGTCCTAGTGACTTGTTTTATATTTTCATTCATAAATACAGAATCCCTGTTTAAAAGGAGACTCATAATTCTTTCCTTGAACAAAGAAAGAAGTTATACACCTTTTGTTTTCTATAGGGAAAAAGAAGACATTTTTAAGACAGAAATCCCACAAATGCTAACTCTGCACTGGAAAAATCTTTAATCACTCCAAATCTCTTGATGAATAACTATAAATTGGATATAATAGCATATTCCTATATGAATTATTGGATGAATAAATTAAATGTGCTTCAAGTGCTTAGAATGGTTCCTGGAACAAAGTAAGTGGCAAATAATGGTTAATGATTATTATTTGTATTATATATTATCCTCTTAAAGATTTTCAGAAGAATTTTCATTGTTTTAGTACCACACACAGAAATTGTTCTCCTGAACAATCTGTGTCTTTTTATCACAAGGCCTGTGAGTTTTGTAATCATGTACTTGCCTGACTACCAGAAATAAGAGTGAGCTTCATGCTCTACCCTCAAAATATATTTGTACAAATCAAGATAGGTAAGGTTATTTTACAATAAAAAATCATTTCAGTCATTTAATAAGATTGTTCAGTCATAAAATAAGATAGTTTATCCCTTGCTTCTGCAATGAACACTTTAGACTCTATAAAAGCTGTAAATCATAAGTTGTTCCAACATTTCAAGCTGCACTGATCTTACAGATCTCTTTTGTACTGGAGGTAACTCACACTGTATCTCCAACCAACTGTGAACATCTCTTCCCAAACTGAAGTTTAGCGACATAATGTTAGTAGCTTGAAATCAGGAGTCATTTGCACCTTGGAAATCAACAAATGTTACTAGAACTTTTAGTCCTTGTTTCAGAAAGCCAGTTGCTAAATATTTACTGGCACACTATGTTAATAAGCTCTATCATGAACATCCTTACAAAATAAGATCATGGAGATTCACACACTGACTTTTAAATACTTCCAACTAGAATTTGGATGATTCATAGTAAGTAGAGAAGTAAGTTAAGATAGTTAAGATAGAGTGGATAAGGAAGCCTCTCTGAAAGGGACATAATTTTAACAAAGTAAGTGAGGCATGTGGCCAAAGGGAAAACAGCAAATGAAAAGGCTCTAAGGAATGTGTGAGGAGTAGCAAGGAGGCAGCATGGATAGACTGGAGAGAATGGCTCTGAGAATGGTAAGAGGTGAGGTAAGAAGTAAGAGAAGCAGGCAAGAGACAGTTCATACAGGACTTTGTATGTCCAAATAAGACATCTGGTTTATTCTAAGTGAATTGAAGATTTGTTTGACAGTGTTGGAAAGGAGAATAACATTACATAACTTTGAATTTTGCCTGTCATCTATAGCTCTATTTTAAAAGGATGATGTCTGTGTTTCTGAATCCAGCAATGGGAGAATAAACACAATTTCCTGAGCAAGAAACACAGAGGAAGAGCAGAGTTTGGAGGGCAGATGTGTAGGAAATCCACAAGCTCAGATCTTTGTGACTGTCAGACTAGGGTCTGACAATTGTGCAAACATAGGTAACTAGACATGTTGATATATTTTATTCATATGTTGGTCTACTTTGCTTTGAGCAATATACTGTGATGTAAATAGGAAATAGAAGGACATTGAAAGTTTGTGCAATGGGAATATTTTTATGCAGTATATTTAAGACAATTTCCTACAATGACCTTCACAAAAAAAGAACGTCATTTTTTTGACTCATAGTCAATAAGCTTAGAAATTTAGTGGCTCTGAGGCCATCCAATCAGGATTAGGAATAGATAATTTTGAATTCAAATATGTCCCTGAATAAGTATGCAGAATGAGTCACCCTGTTAAAGGATGCATCCAAGCCTGAAATCCAGTTTTGGCTGCGACTAGTATGCTTTCCATGATCCTCCTCAAAAAACTTCTTTTGTTTAATTTTTTTCCAGGTGCCATGATATATTTAATTTATTTATCTGAATTTTATTTGTAAAATTCTTTTAAAACTTTATTTGGGGATCATTTTATTAATTCAGTGTATTACCTACAGTTCTTGTTCATGTCAAAACAATATAGTATTTTCTCCTTTGCCAAATCACCAAGAATTTTTGATGCTTTGATAATGAAACAACTTACTTGATTATTATAAATTGTCTGCTTATTTTCCAAGACATTCCTGGGGATATGCTCAATCTTTGTTTTAGTTAGTTACATTTGGATATGATAAACAGACAAGATTATAATCTATAGTTATACACTTTGAGTACAACTTTGAATGATTATTTTAGTTTTAAATTTTCCCCAGAATCTCAAGTTATAATTCTCTCTGTAGTGAGGGAAAATCACACACTCCCCTCACTTGCATGTGGGTCAGCTTCAGTCTCGGCATGTGGATAACCTAAATGGCTGTCTAAAGAGGCCACAGCCTGCATTGTCATTTTCCATCGAGGGCAAACTTGTCAGTGTGACAATCATTTGGGTATTGTTGGAGGTTTATGTTAGCTTTTCTGTTGTGTTTTTCATTCTTGGTTTTTGATTCAAATACTATCTTTTCTTTATATAATATTTTGTTTTGAAGTATAAGTTAAAAGGAAAAATGGATATTGAAGTTGCTTTTTTATTAGTAAATGTGAACATAAAGAAATAATATAAGCATTAATTAATGTTAAGTACCTTTAATGACATATTATTACTGAAATCAATATTATGAAGTGGATACTATTGATATTCTCATATTATAAATGTATAACAAAGGCATAAAATTAAACTTGTTATAGATTACACAAATAGTATGTTTGAGAGTCATAATTTGAACCCAGGAAATCTGACACTAAAATTCATTTCTTAGACATTAGCACATGCTACTTTATTCTGTTCTATAATGAGATGCACATCAGAGACAGATATAAAATCAACTGTCATATAGTATAAAGAAATCTAACAAAATAAAAAAAATCTAGTAAGTCATGTTTTCCCAAGTTCCTTAGTCCATTAAGTGTCATCCCAGCATTTTAGTGGTCAAGTATATTTTCTGACCTCAAAACCAGTTAAATGTCTGATTCTTCTACTGAAGTACTCTTCTTGACTTTGTTTTTCTAAAATTTTTTATTGTTGTTCACGTACAGTTTTTTGCCTTTCCCCCCCACCGCTCCCCACCACCCTAGCCCTCCCCACCTCCCTCCTCTGTTTCCACCCCTCCTTGTTATTGTTCATGTGTCCTTTATAATTGTTTCTGCAAACCCTTCACACTTTTCCCCTATAATCCCCTCCCCTCTCCCCACTGGTCACCGCCAGCCTGTTCTTAATTTCAATGTCTTTCGTTATATTTTGCTTGCTTGTTCATTTTGTTGATTAGCTTCTCATTAAAGGTGAGATCATATGGTATTTGTCTTTCACTGCCTGGCTTATTTCACTTAGCATAATGCTTTCCAGTTCCATCCAAGCTTGACTTTCAATAACACCTAGCAATCACATATATTACTATACCCTTATCCATGGTGAGCTTCACTTGATTCCATTCATGTTGACCTTTTATACACTTGCTATGTTTCTTTAGTTTGAGGACTAGAACAACAATCCTGATACCCTGTAACATCTTGGCATTATCAGTTATATCTTGGTGTTGGCAGGAGCTGGCCTCACAGCTGGGCCTTTGTGTTCTATTGAACATAAGCAATTTCATAGAACACCAACTCAGAAAAGGCCACTCTGTGATTGTGATAGATTAAGAAAACATAAAAACACACTTTAATCATAAAATTAATAACAGTGTTCAAAGCACAAATATGAACAGAAATTTCTGTATAATGGCTCTACCTATTGCAGCTTTAGCCCTAGCTTCATTTCCATAGTGATTTAAATGGAATTTATTCAAGAACCAATCATAGCCTCACTTTTACATCCTGACGGCTTTCAGTCCAAATCAAAGACCTACTTCCCTGATCCTTACCTAGAGAGTACTTAACATAAATTCAAATCTTAAAATAAGTACTTTCTAATATCCTCTTAATGATACATCCTGGGCCTTCTTGTATTGAATAAAATCATTAAAATGAGTCAATAAACTCAACTTTGGTCAGTTACAAGTGTGTTACTGATCATTTTCAACTTAGGGATGTGAATGCATTAATGGGCATCTAATACATGCTTGTAATCGCTACCTAGAGCAGCATCTGGCATATTTAAACCTCCTTAAAATTTACAGTCTCCATAAGGGATATACAATCTTGCAGAGCAAGTTATCACACATTCATTCAAATACATACACTTAGGTCCTTGCACAATATCTTTGTACAGTTATCTAGTTTCTACCAAAGTCATTTCTCAACTCAACTGAATTTTCTTTGTAAAATTCCTCATTTTCTTTGTAAGGTCCAGCCTGATGTGAACTTCTCCAATTTCCTTTTCCCTCCCCGTATAGCTGAAGCCTTTAGAAATATATGAAAAATCTGTTGAAAATGACTTCCAAGTAAGTCAAGATCTGCTAATTTCTGCCTTGTTTTACAACTTTACTTTCTCCTGTTATGACATTCCCTCCAAGTCCTAATTACTCCTGTACTTAAGCACAAGGCCTAAAGATGAATCAAAATAAAATTCACTTGTTTGGGTGACCTTTAATCACTCTGATACACATTGACCAACAATACTACAACTCATTTAAAAAAAATATTTTGGTTACTGTTTGACAACAAGTAGAATAATCCTTCTGAAACCATTACTGTTATCCTGAATTCAAATTTTTGTTAAATTTGTTATTATTAAACATTAATTAATACCCTTTAAGTTAAAACAAAGCAAAATTAGCAATGTAAATCATTAAAATTATAGGACTCTTTAAATGTTATTAAATTTAACAAATAGCTCTGTTGTTAACATTTTAGTGCAATTCAGTGAAACATTATTACCTATATAATTACATTAAGCTTTTATTTGAAATTATTAATAATAACATCTTCACCAAATTTAATACTGATTCTTAAGGGATTAACTGTTGAACTCTTGGGATATATGTAGACTATCAAGGAATAAGCATTACATTTCAAAATGTAGATAATTAAATTTTGGTCATGCAACTATTTCAAGAAAAAGAATGAGGAAAATTTATTCTACTAAATCTTACCAAATTTGGAGAATGTTAGGATTGGAATTTCAGATGCAGAATTTGGATACGTAATTTTTATACCTGTAAAATAAAGTTTTATATTTAATTATTATTTATTTATAGGAAAATTATTCTTAAAGTTTATAAATTATGTTATAATTTCCTATTTATTTTTTGAGAGCCTTTCATTAAAACATTTTTTCCCAAAGGGTTTCAATATAATTCTAACAGCAGCTACCCAAGGCCAGCACAGACTTCACAGGTTAAAGACACAGTGCATGTCAGACTGCCATCCCTCCAGCTGCCAGCAGCAAACAGCACGTTCCCCAGACAACCTCACTTCTGACCAATGGGGTATAAATTCCCAAGGGTTTCACTGGCTCCTTCAAGTTTGATTCACTAGAATGATTCACAGAACTAAGGAAAGTTTATGCTTATGATTATAGTTTTATTTTAAAGGATACAAATTAGGACCAGCCAAATGAAGAGAAACATTGGGCTAAGTTTGGAAGGGTGCCAAATGTGAAGCTTCCATGCCCTGAGGACACATCATCCTCCTACATATCTATACATGTATATGTGTATATGTATATATGTATATGTATATATATGTTTGTCTATATGTCTATGTCTGTATCTATGTCTATGTCTGTATCTATGTCTATGTCTATATCTATCTGTATCCATATTTCTATCTCAGCAACCTTGAAGGTCACCTAAGCTTCAGCATCAAGAGTTTTTATTATTTCAACAAGATTAGTTGAATCATTGGCCACATTAATGAATGCAGTTTCTAGGGTCCCTCCGAGCCCAGTGGTCAGGCTATTATCACCGGGCTGAATGCTCCAACGTTGTAAACACATGGTTGGTTTTTCTGGTATGACCAGAAACATGAGTCATTTCCTTCACATAAATCAGGTATAGTCCAAAGGACCCACTATAAATAACAAAATGCTTCTACCACTCAGGAAAATCCAAGAATTTTGAGGTTACATCACAGTAGCCAGGAACAAAAGTTAGCCAAGGGTGTTATTACACAGCAGTGGAATTACACAAGTATACAAAACACTCATTTCCAAGTGTTTTCTCTTCTTTTACCTGTCTTGACAGATGCTGTCAGAGAGTGTCCCAAGTTGGCTGTGCATCATCTGCAATACTGTTTTTATTTTTTTCATCATCAGCTCCTCAGCCCATCAGCAATATGGTTGCTAGCATTTCTTAACTCATCTTTGAAGTTAAATAACAAAATTGAATGTTTGCCATGTAACTAGAACCAAGGAAGAACTCATAAAAGTCATCTATGTCTAGTAAAAGCTTTCTAGTCTATGATAGTCTACGCACTGAACATACTTCTGGCTTCCTTGGGGTATCTTAAGATTCTCTGTGCACTATAAATATAAGTGAAGGATTGATAGCAGTTGTCTATAATAGCTGTATATATTAACTTCAGTATTTACTTGCAAGATGCCAGATACAGTGTTAAAGTTTTCATGTATATCTACTTCTTGTAAAAACATATCAGGTAAAAACATATTAGACTTTTTTAGCAGATAATTAATTTGAAGCTAAAAAATTTCTGTGCAAAATGAAAACATACACACATATGCACACAAGGAAGTGACAAATCAAGGATTAGAATCCAAATTTCTGGTTGCAAAGCAGATTTTTTTTTTGATATCTCTGCATAGAAGAAAAGACTGTAAGTATACAAAACCATTTCAAGCAAAAATATGAAAATCAAACTTTTTTCCCAAACTAAAGATGTTTTCATTTCATTGCTTTTTATTTCCACTAGCTTCTACAGCTATAATTTCAATGAAGGTAGAAAGTAGGATAGCAGCATAAGAAAAGGAAGCAGCAGTGAAAATCACATTTTCTTCATACTTCAGTCAACATAAAATCTGTGAATTCTAAACTAGTTTCAGGACAGTCATTAAGCATATCCTTTTAACTAGCCATATCTGGGCTAATTAACTAAAGGCACAAATGTTTTCATTAACGAAGTACTGAGCCCATAGCAATAGATGTAGAGCTATCATGCAGAGTCCATAATGGGACTAAGGCATTGCTGCTGATAAATCAGGGCAGGGCAGGCTCTAGGAGGACAGGGAAATAAATTTTTCTAGATCACTGCCTTTCTTTTTTTTATGTTGTATAACTTAATAAAATTTCTATTTATAATTCAAACAGTGCCTTTCTTACTTGGCACTTGACTTATTCGAGAATACTTTAGCAGAATGGTACCTATGGTCCAACATTTAATTGGAGTATTTATACCCATCAGATTCTCCTTGTTCTTCAACCACACTCAGCATTAGTGATGCCTTGGCCTAATCTAGGGGAAAAAAAGCAGAGTTTGTGCTCACTTGAGCTGAACCTTATCTATGTCCATAGCTCTGGAACTTTACAGAAATCTCATCAGTCTTCAGTTCTACTCTCAGCTTTGGTTTTATCTTTTAGATAAAAGTGGTGAGTGGTTCTGATACTGAGCTCGATCCTAGCACCATAATCACAGGTCTACTTCATTACAGGTGCCTTCAGCAGATCCATAAGAATATTTAGAAAGGGAAGTCCCCAATGATTTAACTATTCTATTTTTGCAAGTATCCTGGTAGACATGGCTAATGGCCTTGATAGAGCATATTATTCTCATGTCAGCTCTTTGGAGACCTTTGGTTGTGATAATAGAAATCATCTCAGATTAATTTATATAAAGGTATTGTCTATTATTTGGATGGAGATGCCTTGAAATCCAAGAACAAGAAATGCAACTGGATCTGAGAACTAGGAATCTGTCAGGAAAAATGAAAGGCAGTTTTTACATTTATAAATTAGAACAGTATATTTTTCTCTCATCTCTGCTTTATTTATCTCTTCTTTTTTAATTGACATCTTCTGTTTGTTATGGTCCATTAATGTTACTAGCCCTGGAGCTAAAAAACTTTATGTATGTAGTTTATTATTTGCTTCCTTTTGGGTCTGATATCCATTTTGGTCCAGTCAGCCATGACCAACAGGTGTTAAATCACACAGTATAGGCATACCTGTAAGAGATGTTTGTGAGTTATCTGCTTTCCAAAGCATCTTTAAAATTTAATAGAGGAAAATAGCAGTGCTTTCCATAGAGTATTAGAGATGGTATGGAAATTACTGAAGAGCCAATTGGAACTATCAGGTAGTATAAAGCACTTACGTTCCCAGACACTCAACATTATTTCAATCAACGACATCTATCACTTTTATTTGTTTTGAAAGACTTCCTCATAATATTTCATTTAAAAGATGGTTTTGTTACAAAAATAAAAAATTTAAATCACAACTTAAAGGGGAAGGTGATTTTTTCCCTCGTACGTTTATTATATCTTCTGGAATGTAAAAACCATGTTAATAGATTTAAGTACACTTGAACATGATATATAAATAGAAATCTCTTAATTTAGAGTTATAAAGTGAATCCTTAATTACACAAGAATATAAAAGGCAATATACTGACCAATGAAATTTGTCCAGAGAAATGCATTTCCCATCACAAATGGTCCATGCAGCAGGGCCCTATTTCATTTCCAGTACCGTAAAGGCACATGTTAAATTTAACGGAATGCAGTATGTATACACTCACACTGCAGTTGTAATTTCCTGTCCTATGAAATGCATACAGTTGCTTTCTTATGATTTGTACACTTGTCTGTGTGTATTTGTTTCCAAAATTATTAAAATAAAGTAGTTTAAATTTGTATTTCCCTAAGTGGATAATGTGTCAAACTTTTGTTTATGTGTTTATTTGACTCTCATATATTTTTTTTTGTGAACTATCTTTTTACCATGCTCAATTTGAATTGTTTACTTTTATATATTTAGTATTGAGTGCTTTATATATTCTAGGTCCTTGGCCTCTACCAAATATGTGGTTGAAAAATATAGGGTCCAGCACAAATAATGTCCCTTTTTCATTACAAAATCTTCTATTACAAAATCATATCAAATCTTCTATTACAAAAGCATGTAATCCTGTTACATAACAATATCACACTCAAGCATACACTATGACATTTTAGGTGAAATATTCAAATTAAAACTATAATTTATTACACCCATATTATTACCCTACTAACCACACTCAAGCATACCTTACTTCTACTGGACCCTGTACTTTCTTAACTCAGTGGCTTGTCTGTTCATATTCTTAATGGTGTCTTTCAGAGAGCAGTATCTTAATTTTGATAAAGCCCATTTTTCAATTTCTGTTTTTATGTATTGTGCTTTTGATGTGAAGTTTAAAGATTTTCTTCTATGTTGTTATTTTGTGCAAGTGTTAGTTTTTGCATTTTACGTTTAAGTCTGTGTATGATTTTGAGTTAAATTTTGCACAAATTGTGAGATATTTTTGGCTATGGATATCCAGTAGCTCTAGCATAATTTGTCAAAAAGGCTATTTTTTCTCCATTAAGGTGCTTTTACATATTTGTCAACTATCAGTGGGCACATTTGTATGGGTCAATTTCTAGTTTCTCTGTTCCACTTATCTTTGGGTTTATCACCTGACAAAACACACAGTGTTCTTTTTTTAACAGAAAAATTTTTTAAATGATTTTATTTACTTATTTTTAGAGAGAGGAGAAGGGAGGAAGAAAGGGAGGGAGAGAAACGTCAATGTATGGTTGCCTCTCGCACACCCCCAGCTGGGGACCTGGCCCACAGCCCAGGCATGTGCCCTATCTGAGAATCAAACTGGTGACCCTTTGGTTTGCAGGCTGGCACTCATCCACTGAGCCACATCAGCTAGTGCACAGTCTTAATTAATATAGCTATGTATTCTTGAAATTTGGTAGATTAATTTTCTCTCTTTAGTCTTCTTTTCCAAAATAGTTTTACCAAATCTAGTTCCTTGGTATTTTAATGTACATTTTAGAATAATGTCTATAGTTATAAAAATTTTTCTGCTTTAATAAGAATTACATTTAATTTGTATATCCATTTAGGGATAGTTGACATCTTTGTATGTTCAGTCCTCTAATTCATGCATACCATATAATTTTCTATTTATTTAGACCTTTGTATTTTTTTCACTTCAGTGTTGTATAGTTTTCAGCATTCATATCCTGTCCATGTTTTGTTGTATTTACATTTACATATTTTACTGTATATTTGCATGGCTTAAATTTTTAAAAAATGTGAAAATATACTGTGTGGGCTAGATGCAGAGAAATGATCACTGATAAGTTGCTAGTAAGAGGGTAGCATTGTGTAGCCACTCTGGAAAATCACTTGATGATTTCCTAAAAAAATCTAAACATGTAACTACCATACAACCTACCAATTATATTCCTGAGCAACTATCAGAAAGAAAAAGATTTATGTTCCCCCAAGAATCTGTACATGTTTATAGCAGCTTTATTCATAAAAGTCAAAATGTGGAATTGACATTAAACAAACTATAGTAGACCACAACTGAGAAATTAAACATAAGCAATCAAAATGTGCTATTGATGCACCTAGCAAACTAGATGAATTTTCTGAGAATTAGAAATATACTAAAAGAAAAAACTAATTATAAAGGATCATATAATGCATTGTTTTACTTCCATAATATTTTTGAAATAATCATATTAGAGTGATGAAGCTATTAGTGGTTGCTAGACATTAAGGAGAATTTGAGGGTGGGAGATAAGTTGGTATGGCTATAAAAGAGAACCATGAGGGACACCCATAGTAATAAAAATTTCTGTACGTTGACTGTATCGATGTCAACAACCTGGTAGTGATATTGTACTTCAGTATCTAAAGGTATTATTACTATTGAGAGAAAATGGATATAGAGTACATGAGATGTCTCTTTCCTTTTTCTTAAAATATCATGTGAATCTACAGTTGCCTTTATTTTTTACTTTTGAAATATATTATTTTTAGAGAGGGGGAAGGGACGTAGAAAGAGAGGGCAACGAACATTGACATGAGAGAGAACCATGGATCCGCTGCCTCTTGTATGTGCCCCAGCAGGTAATGAACCACACCCCAGGCATGTGCCCCTGTTGGAATTGAATGACAATGATTCACTTTGCCATCTGATGCCCTACCAATGGAGTTACACTGGTTGAGGCTATGATCATCTTTAAATAGAAAGTTTAATTAAACAACATGCCAATACAAACCAGAGAGAAAGAGAGAGAGAGACCAACCAAAATTTAAAATATGAATAGAGAATATGTTACAAAATACAAGATAAAAAATTAGGAATGATTAGTAGTGTCAGACTGTAAAATCAGTGAAGATGCAGACTGTTTCCATGGTATTTACTAGTGTATTACCAGGTGATTACCAAAAATCAATACCAAATACATGCTATAGAAATATTAATCTTATTCATTTTCTTTGGTAGTCATGTACCTCTTTCCTTAATTGCAATTAATTAAATACTAAAGATCATAATTTAGATGATCATTATATTCCTATGACCATTCTTTGGCTGCATCTTAACACTGGCTCCGGTGAAAGCAGGTTTGAGAATGTCCTGAAGTGACAAATATGTACCACACACAGTGAGCCAATAGCTCTCTTCAACTATAAAAATCTGACATCATTTTCTTCCTGGCTACTAGATATAACATCTTGCACAATAATTAGAACAGTTCCCTACACACTTGCAACCATGGACTGTAGTCTTATAATCCCTTTATGTAACAACATAACATTCTAACATATTATCTTAATAAATTTCTAACAGCACTAAAACCTTCATAATTTGTCAGTCTTCCACCTACTATTTACCTCTGTGAAAGGGGTTTTCTTGAGCGTACACAGAATTATTCATTCTGGGTTGCAAATTTAAAGATATTTCTCATAAAAAGTGAAATGTCAACTAATAAAGCTGGTAATGAAAATTGGAAATAGTGTTTATACATTTTATAATAACTTGCATTAAACAATTTTGATGATGCTAATATGATTTAGGCATATTTATTCTCAACAGGATTTATAAGCTACACGATTAGCTTATTTTGCCAGCTAAGCAGTTATATTAGAATGTGCATAATTTATTCATTGTGATTATTATAATTCAACAAGTTCTTAAAATAACAAAAAAAGATTTATTTCTAAAACTAAAATGCATCAGTATAACTATATACCTATGTCCTTGTTTGTTTTTCTTTATTCCTTTGCCTATTTACTAAAGAGTTTACATCATACATTATTGTAATTGCTTTTTTTAAGAAATGTTTCTCTTTCTTGTTTTAGAGTATGAGTTACTCGAGGGCAACTTACTTATATTATTCTTCTTTGACTCTCCAGGTTCTTTTTCATTGTCTGAGTCTAATTCTGGTGCTCCATGAACATTTTCTTAATAAATACACAGATAAATATAAGAATGGAGTATAAAATGTAAATCTAACTGAAGTCTCTTTTTTCTTTGCCCCACTCATCATCTTGGATAGTAAAGAAGATACAATAGTTACCTTCTCTTAATCAATAATATAATTTTATTCTTAAGAATCAAAAAGTTTTGATGTAAAAATCAAAGCATCCTAGGACATATGTTGTTAACTCCAATTACTGATAAATTGTACGATAATTTTAAGGAATTCTTAAAAATATAATCCTAGACTTCGAAAGAACAAAAACTGGTTTGTTTTATGCATAAGTTTAGACTGTGGTGTATAAGAAGTACTTTATTGACTTCTGGCCAAGATGGAGGCATAGGTAGACACACTGAGACTCCTCACACAACCAAAATAAGGACAACAACAATTTAGAAACAAAATAACAACCAGAACAGGCAGAAAATTGAACTGTATGGAAGTCTGATAAGCAAGGGGTTAAAATAGACATATTCATCCAGACTGGTAGGAGGGGCAGAGTTGGGTGGCCAGGCAGAGTGGGGTCACGGCAAAAAAATCAGTGGCGAGGCGTGTGCTAGGCAGCAGCTGACAAACCCCAGGTGTTCAAGATGGCATCAGACGAACTCTGGGCATGGGGTAGCAAAGGACAGACCCAGCAAGGCGGAAATTGTAAAGTGGGGCAATGCACGCAAGGTGGCTGGCAGACCAGGCGGTCCCACATTCGTGCTCAGATAAACCAGGCAAAATTGAGAAGTGGGACAGACTACACAACCCAGGGTCCCAGCGCGGGAAAATAGAGCCTCAAGATTGATTGAAAACACCTGTGGGGGTTGAGGTGCTGGGAGAGGCTCTGAGCCTCACAGGAGAGTTCATTGGAGAGACCCACAGGGTCCTAGAATGTACACAAGCCCACCCACATGGGAATCAGCACCAGAACAGCCCAGTTTTCTTGGGGAAGTTGTGGAAGGGACTGAAATCTGACAAAGAGCAGAACAAGTGCCATTGTTCCCTCTCAGATCCCACCCCCACATACAGCAGCACAACCCAGCAACTGGGTTGCCCCACGCTGGTGAACACCTAAGGCTCTGCCCCTCATGTGTAACAGGCTCAACAACACCAAAAAAAAAAAAAAAATTGGCCCAAATGGAAGAACAGATCAAAGCTCCAAAGCAAATACAACTAAGCAATGAAGAGGTAGCCAACCTATCAGATGCACAGTTCAAAGCACTGGTAATCAGGATGCTCACAGAATTTGTTGAATTTGGTAGTAAATTAGTTGAAAAAATGAAGGCTATGCTAAATGAAATGAAGGAAAATGCACAGGGAACCAATAGTGATGGAAAGGAAACTGGGACTCAAATCAATGGAGTGGACCAGAAGGAAGAAAGAAATAATCAAACAGATCTAAGAATTTTAAAAAATGAGGAGAGGCTTAGGAACCTTCAGGACATCTTTAAATGTTCCAACATCCAAATTATAGGGGTACCAGAAGGGGACGAGAAAGAACAACAAATGGAAAAGTTTTTTGAACAACCAATAAAGGAGAACGCCCCAATCTGGCAAAGGAAATAGACTTCCAGAAAGTCCAGGGAGCTCAGAGGGTCCCAAAGATGTTAGACCCAAGGAGGAATACACCAAGGCACATCATAATTACATTACTTAATTAAAATTAAGGAGAGAATTCTAGAAACAGCAAGAGATAAGGAGACAGTAACCTACAAAGGAGTTTCCATCAGACTGTCAGCTGATTTCTCAAAAGAGACCTTGCAGGCAAGAAGGGGCTGGAAAGAAGTATTCCAAGTTATGAAATAGGCTAGAAATAGCCTATTATGAAATAGGGTAGAAAATAGGCAGGGGGAAGGCAAGAATAGTATGGGAAATATGGAAGCTATAGAACTCATGACACATGGACATGAACTAAAGTGGGGGAATGTGGGTGGGAGAGGGTGTGCAGGGTGGAGGGGAATGAAAGGGGGAAAATGGGACAACTGTAATAGTCTAATCAATAAAATATATTTAAAAAATAAAAAATAAAAAGTTAAAAAAGAAGTATTTTATTCATTAATTTAAAGCAATTATGAAATCTTGGCATGTATTAACAGCAGAGAATATTTCAGAACTTGAAAATTTTTGGTTGAAATACAATTGTGACTATACTGCTCATTAATAAAATCCATTTGGTAATAGCTCAATTTGCACTTGGTTTGGTAGTGAATAGTATGAGGAGCAGGACTCAAAGGAACTTAGAATTCATTTATTTCAAGATTTGGAAAGAAGGTCAGGAGAGATAAAGTGCTTTAGGAAGATCAGAGTCTTCTAAAAAAAAGAGTTATCACACATGACTAGTCCTATTCCTCATTTTCTTTCTTCTGCACCATTCTTCATTATTTTAGCACCAAATTTTCTCCAACCAAAGATAATTGCTTAAATTTTTTTATATGTTTTTGAGGTATAAAATACAAAGAGTAATGGTCTAATTTTAAGTGCACAACACAGTTTTATATATGTATATGCCTGTGTAACTATGAGATACAAAACTATTGAATGATACAGATCCCAACACTTAACACTTCTTCAAACAAATCAAATACAACTCTGAAAAATGTGATAGTGGAACTGAAATTCCAGTAGTGTGAAGTGGAAGGTTTCATTATTTTTAGAGTAATAAAATGAGGCATTTCTGTATGTATAGCTAACTGGCCCAGAGTTCGGGGATGCAGCTGTAGAATCAAATTCTGCCTTGAAACATCTTGCAAATTGTCAGGACTTGATGATGATCATCTAGTGACTCTTAAATATCAATGGGAATAATTCTAGATCCTGTGACTGGTTGGGATTTCCAGGAGAGTGACTAGGATTTCAAATTTCCAATTAGTTGATTCTCATGAAACTATTTTTGGAAAGATTAAGCCAGAAGAACAAAGCAATGTGAAGATCCATCTTCAACCACTTTGTTTCAGTGTTGGATTTACTTCTTGCCATGACCTGCTGTCTCCCGTCTGTCCTCCCCCTACTTTTACATCCTTCAGTCCAACCTCAAAGATGCTACTTATTGCATAACAAGTACCCACTTGAGAAAAGAAGGACTGGGCCCTAGTGCTAATCACATTATAAATTATTAAGCATCAAAGAAGTAATGTTATTATTGCAATGTTTTTATTTTCTACCTTAGAATGTTTAGAAGCTTGAATAATTCTGGTTTTATCATCAATCATCTTTAATTAGAATATTTACTTTTGTTTTTTCCCAAAAAAGATTTTTTTCAGACCATAAGGATTATTTTTCCAAACTTCTATTACATACACACACACATAGTATGCATGTTCTCTCTTTTTTTTCTTAATATATAAATCTACATCTCTATCTACCTACCTAGCATCTATCTATTGGCATATATACATGCATATATATGTATATGTGTGTATATAAAATATCATGTACATAATATTAATTGCTAGAATGATACAGGAATTTACTTATATTTGGTTAACAACAGTAGGGACTAAAAATCTGTTCTTGTGCTCTGGCTGGCATAGCTCAGTGGATTGAGCGCAGGCTGGGAACCAAAGTGTCCCAGGTTCAATTCCCAGCCAGGGTACATTCCTGGGTTGCAGGCCATAACCCCCAGCAACCGCACATTGATGTTTCTCTCTCTCTCTCTCTCTGTCTCTCTATCTCTCTATCTCCCTCCCTTCCCTCCCTAAAAATAAAATAAATAAAGTCTTTAAAAAAAAATCTGTTCTTGGTCACTTATACCTTTGTCCCTACCACTGCTACTTTTCCTCCTAATTTATAGATATTGGAATATTATACTACTATAGGTTTTCTGTGATACAGGTGAATAGGTCAGCCTGCTTTATGCTTTATAACTTCTCATCTCCATAGCATGGTATGGTATGCCCTTGATGCAACCTTCCTATTGTGGTTAGTTTGATTCAGTCCATGGTTTTGCATTGATAGTAAGGATGCATTTTCATAGGCTTGCCAATGCAGTGAGCATGGTAATATAAGTTTGACACATAACATGTAGGGATAGACTGTCTTCTGCCCAGACCTTTCTCTGTTCTGGGAAGCAGGGGGGTGGATAAAAGGAGCCCTTAACAAGTGATTGTCACCCAGAAACCTGAAACTCTTACTGAATTATATGGTTAGTTGATTCTCTACCTTCAATTTTGTGCTTTTTAGTGACAGCATATACTGATAGTAAATTCATGGTTTGGTTAAGCTCATATTATCTTGTTCCTGATGTAATGGGGTTGTTTTAAAAAACCTACTTATTGGGATACGTTTTCCAAGTGGACAAACACATCAAGCAAAGCTGATCTTACCTTATTATTGATCTGTCAATCAATCAGCCACTGATAGGGAAAAGGATTAGTATAGTCCAAACAAGATACACAATTAATAAATGTCAGTATCATATAGCCAGGTAGATGGGAACGATGTGCACAGACCAGGAAAATATTAAGGCTTGATATGTGGCTGAGGACACCCAGGAAATGGTGGTAAGTAAAGAAAGCAAAAGAGTACCTGAAGGACAGAGGGCCTGCTAAAAGTGCACATTTTCAAGAGTTTTTAATTTCCAAGTTTGTGGACCTGGATTTTTCTGTGTAGTGTGATTCACTGACAATGAACCACAAATAAATTTATATCTTCACATTTATTGACTTCATTTTCTAAAAAGTAATGTTACTTTGTATATTCTCTTACATATCAATTTAAGCACATATTTAAATAATCCCTGGGACAATAAAAATATAAAATCATCTTCAGTCAAGCAGGGATTTTAGTGGCTGGAATTTTATTCTGTTTATTTCTTTAGCATTTAAAGTCATGAGAAGGCATACAGATAAATGGCAACACCCTCAGTTATTCTAAATGTCAAATTGACAGCCATTATTAAAATCTGTAGCTAGTTTTGTATTGCCCTTTCCAAGTAATTTGTGATTTCCACTCAAGAACACACACATATTGTACTAGGAGAGAAGTGCAGGCCACAAATCAGTCTGTCTATTACTGTCCAAATTACTGCATAGTAAAATGAAGCAGTGAATGTAACCACCGTCCATTCAGAGTGTTGACAAACGCTTTACAGATATAACTGTCTAAAATGTGGACAGTTATATATTCAGTGATTATATTTTATACTCAACTGATGGGTAGTCCTTGACACCCTTTTTCACCCAAATGAATTCATGTCAAAATTCCTGCATCCATTTCATTTTTGTTTTTTTGCAAAGTTAGCTAAGAATATGCAACGTCTTAACCTATTTATCATGAGTAGAAAAGAGTTAGCAGCCTGCTTGGTTATTATTGGAATAAGGTAATAAAGATTGAAATCTTCAACCAATATTTCCATCTCGGCCATTAACTCACTAGTGCATACACATGTGTCATAATGAAGTAAAGTGCAGCATAAAATGGAAGAATTAAATTAAAGTACCTCATATTTAAGCCTTAAAAATATGCACCCATGTTATATCCATTTGATCCCCTCAATAACTCTTAAGAGATGAGAGGGGTTAGTTTTATTATTATTTTGTCAAAGGGATCTCAATTCTACTCTCTTTTCTCAAAATGACAAGGCATACAATGCAAGGGACAAGAGTTTGACTATTTGCCATTCAGAGCCTTAATTTCTTTCTGATATCATTGAAATTACCAGGCTTTTCAGTCTACTTCCATAGCAATCTAACATAATGCTTAAGGATGCCAAGTCAAAAATAAAAAGTAGGAGTTTAAATCTCTTGTATGAGAAAAAACTGGATATAGGAGAAACAGCCTAGAGCAATTCAGTGAACCACAATGAAAACACAATGCTTTTATGTAAGCACAGAGCTATTTAGTTTTGAAATAGACTATTCAGTCTTAGGAAAAATAGAGAGGAAGAATTTTCAAAAGTTTTTACCCTTTAACTGCCAGTTCACTGTAGTTCTGATCAAGTATCTTCCAGAGGTTTCTTTAAAATATTTTCTACCTCCTAGTTCTTTTTCTTACTATTTAACGAGCCATGTGAATGTTTCTGTAGAAAGCCCACATACACACACACTCACACCCACACAAAGGAGTGGGCAAATGTAGGTTTACAGCTGTGCATATAGAAAAAGAAATGCAGGTTAGGATTATTACAATAGCTTTATTAACTCAAAATAGTGTCATAATGTAACTGTAAACCTACTTTTACATATATATGTGAGTGTGTGTGTGTGTGTGTGTGTGTATCTGGTCAAGGATTTGTCACAGCGCCCTTAGGCTTGGGTAGTAGCCCCAAAATTCAGCTTATGGCCATTGCTGCTTCTTTATTGCAATCTATTCTGCTTCTGCTGCTGGGTTAATCATCCCAATATATGGCTTTCAGAGTACCATTGTTTATTCAGAGATAGTGCCTTGATTATTTAGAAAATAAAAGAAAACAGGTTTATTCTTGAAATCTTCCACTATCTGACACCAAATTAACTTTCCTTATTTATTGCCAGGTATCGCTGAAACATCTTTATTTTGTCAGTTTAATGCACCAGATGCCCTTGTAATCAATATAGGTTGTTTTGTACTTTTCCAAAGTGTTTTCTTCTTTTATTTGGGTAAATAAGACCATCTTCCCATAGACAGCCCATCTCATAAAATTTAGGTGAGAACTTCCTCTATCACCACTTGAGAGATGAGCCTACAACCCAGTCTAAAACCACAATATTATGTTAGTCAGATCACATTAACCAATTCAGTGATAGTCAGATGACAGAATCAATCAAATGTTCTAAATATTTAATATGCAAATGTCATATATATGTATATAGCTGACTTCCTCCCTGCCACTTAGGGAGAGTATATCTGAGAATGAAGTCAGTGGATAGAAGGCGTTGGACATGGAGATGAAGAGACAGAGTCCTAACCACATTGTTTATGTCCCTGGGTTCAGCAATGCCTGTATAGTAGACTGTGTTTGGAGTGCTGGGAATAAAGCAGGAGACTGAAAATAGCCAAAAATCCTATTCTCATAGAATTTATGTTCTAATTTGAAATAAGACTTGTGAAAATAGGCCAGGTGTAAATGCCTGAAAATGAAAGTGTGAGCTCTCAGGCAATTCTGAGCACCACGTTGATATCCTTAAATTCATTACAGATGCTCTCCCACAGGTCTTGTTTTTACAATGTTTATTTTGTAACAGCTAATTATTATATTAGAGGCAGTGCTAGGATACCAAGAAATACCTTGTAAATGAAATGGATATTTTTACCAAGTCTGAGTATAGTAGAAGCCCCAGTTTATGGAAAAAGTTGAGCTAGACATGTTTTGGTTAGTTGAGCAACAGTATTGCAAGTCTTCAGCTTGCTAAAAGAATTGGTTAGTGTGTTTTCCAGAAATAAGTGTAATTAATGAGTTCAGATTACCAGATGGGTCAGTGAAGTGCAAGTCATGTAAGAAGGCTTGTGCTGGATGTCTGCATTTTATGCCATGCTTTCCGCCATGATGCTTGGAATCGCATACAAACCCTAGCCTGGGTGGCAAACAGGAAAGATCCATATTTACTTGAGACCTCTCTGGGAATCACTTCTTACAACTTCAGTATCCTTATAACATTGAACAGCACTTACAGTTTGCAAATCACGTAAACATCCAAATTTCCTCCCCCAAGAGCCAGGCAGTTAGGTTGTTTTGTGAATCACAACACCTGATGAGCTTCCTGGCGCCACTTCCTACCAGTTGAACTGTCTTAAACTGCTGATATGGTTTCTAAGTGTCATTTTCTTCATCATAAAATAAAGTATAAATTTAGTGGCCTTTTAAAAAGATTTATAAGGGTTAAATGAAGTAAACAAGAAAACACCATGTTTCAAGTGCTCAAGAATATGTGCTATTATGATTATTCATCCTGTTTGGGTTGTGAGGAGGGAATTAATGAACAGGTATAGAAAAATGCGTTAAAACTGCAGACACTTTGTAAATGCCATGGACTGTGTAATTTGGTACAGAAAACCAAAGCCCAGAAATATCATCACATTTGATGATCAGGTACACTTACATTACTTAAAGTGATTTTAAATTGGAATTCTCTAGTCCCTAAAACTTCTCTTGTTCTCTAGTTTCTGTGTTCATCAGATTTTACTTAATGATTTGTTTATTAATTTTAATCTAGCATTTTTCAAGTTATTTATTATTTCTCTTTAGATTTGCAGGTAACTTTGAGTAGTTTGCTGAGACAAAGTAATGAGTTTCAGTTTGCTACAAGTGAATCTTGAAAGTTCAGTAATTACAAATGTCTGACTATAATTGCTTTTATTTCAGAGACTAAGGTAGAAGATGACTGAAGATTCAATTTCCCCAAACTCCCTGAAAATGACTTAGTGATTTGCAGTGGGCTGGAGAGCTAAACATGAAATCCTTGATTATCTTTCAAGTTCAATGTTCTTAGAGTTGTAGAACTTTAACTCTGGGAGGGCTTTTAAGGAGCTGTTCAGGAACCCACACTTTAGCTTTCTGACCAGGAAGCTGAGGCCAAGAGAAGCTGGCTGATTTGATCTGGGCCACAAAAATAGCATGCAAAAAGCTGAGATGATAATTAAGATGTGACATCTTATCCCTTCATTAGGTATAAGAAGAAAATTAAATCAGAGAGAGAGAGAGAAGGAGAAACAGGGGCACAGAGACAATTCAATTTCAGAAAACAAAAACCATAAAGTAAAAAATAGAGGAAAAAAGAATATTTTTACACACAGGATACAATAATAGATATTGAGTGATTAAGTTATTATTATTATAAATATATTTAATTTTATTGTTTATTTTATAATTTGTCTTGTCAAATGTCTTACAAGTCACAACCAAAATTCACTAGTGAAAACCAAATTGGAGAAGTATGACATAACATACTTCTCTGTAAGACAGAGAATATGACAATATTAGCACCACAGTGAAAAAGGAAATAGTCAAGCCCAAATGGGTGAAAATAAGAAAATTACTCCAGAGTGTGATAAGTCTTTTTCATGAAGTATGACATAACTCATAAAGTACCGCTGCATAATAAGTATCAAGTAAGGCTTTTTCAGAACTCACGATTGAGCTTTGTTTGAAGTGATTTGTGTCACATCCTGGCTGAACTGCTGTAAAGCTCATGTGTTTTCCTTGCTCCTTCTGTCTAAAATGCCTTTGAGGGCCTGTAAAATGGTAGAATCCACCTGTGGAAGAGTCTGAGTCTGTGAGTGGTTAATGAAAGAAATAAAGATACATTTTGTCAATTGACTTAGAATCAGAGAGTAACATATTTTAAAAGTCTCAACTTGAGTTATAGTTTTATATCTAATATGTTACTTTTTAATAACATCATTCCCCTAGTTAGAATTAAGTATTTGAGCTTAATCCTGCTTAATTCTTAGGGTTAATTCACATTCATTTTGTTTCTCTTACATAACGATTGTTCAAAATATTTCTCCATCATATATGCATTGCATTCTTGGAATGGTGAAATTAGCCACAATGCAAAGCAACTCACAGACAAGAAGAAAATAGTTAAGAAGATTGTTGATTCACAAACCCTGCTTCTTTGAGTCTTGTATCCTTTTACATACCAGTTCACCTTCATTTGTTGGAGCTCTTGCAAACGTGCAACTGTGAAAACCAGTCTTCATCCAAGACTGCCAATTGAGAGCCTCAGGAACCACGGACATCAGGTTATGAAATGCTGGGCTCAAAGCAAAGGTGTTAAACAGCATATTGAACAGTGAGACCCTGCTCCATCCGGCTCCATTTATTATCCTCGTCCTACATCGTCAGATGCCAATCATGTGCCTCAGCTCAGACTAATAGCATATCCATCCATGAAGAACGTGAACAGGTCCAGAGGAAGACCTCTGGATGTTGACATGTGGGTGTCTGACAATGAAATATTCATTACATACTGCTTCACTCTACAAGCTTAAACTGTATAAAACCATTTTCAAATAAACACGTTAGTGCCTGATTCTTAAATATAATTGAGCACTACACTATCCTGTAGGAATCCAGACAACGATAATGAAGGAAACAAACATCATTTCAAAATACATATTATTATAGCCCTCTGAGAGATAACAGGTGACATTGCATTTTTAGTATGAGAAAATGATGCTAGAAAAAGAGCTATTTCTTATGGAGCACAAGAAAGTTTGGAAATTAACAATATAGCAGTTAAATGGAAAATAATAATAATAATGATGATGATGATGTCTAGAAAAAAATATGGAAATTTTCCAGAAGGAGAGAAAACTAAACAGATAAAAATAAGAGAAGAATAAGAATAGAGATATCCAACATCTGATGAATAAGAACTTTGAAAAAAAGAGAAGAGAAAGTAAAGAGGATACAGTTAATGAAGATGTATCACAAGAAAATGTCTCAGAACTAAAGGAAAAAGCAATGAATTTGACAGTCCTCTGAATAATTAATAAAAATACATTGAAGAACATAAATGAATGATATATTCACATGATCTCAAGAACATTGCATTGTAAATTGATTATAATGGAAATTACACTGTTAAAATAGAAAGATCTGAGGTTCCTATCTTAGCAAAATAATCAAAATTACCATCACCAAAGTGGGATGACTTGTTATTTCATGATTTCTGATGTGATAAAATATGAAGTCCACACATTCCCTCTTTAACATTGTTGCAAAAAATTTAACCTGAATGTAATCTTAAGAAAAAATTCAGATAAATTTAAAATATGGAACATTCTACAGGGCAACCTTTGAAACAAAACAAAATCCATAATATGAGAAAAAAAGGAAGAAAACTGTGTTGAATTTCAGAGAGAAAGAAAAAAACTTAAAAAAGACCTCTTGCCTCTTTCAGTCTATAGTATATCTGTAATATCCTACATATTCAGAAATGATTTTTATGTTCACTGTAGGAAAGCAAATCTTTAGATTAACTGGGTGAGTTTTCTAGGGCTGTCATAACAAAGTACCACAAACTCG
The DNA here is from genome assembly GCF_004126475.2 of Phyllostomus discolor. Lineage (NCBI taxonomy): Eukaryota > Metazoa > Chordata > Mammalia > Chiroptera > Phyllostomidae > Phyllostomus > Phyllostomus discolor. The sequence continues at coordinate 137,181,499 of NC_040907.2, forward strand.
GTGCTTTATAACAACAAAAATGTATTCTCTCACCGCTGTGGTGGTCAGAAGTCTGAAATGAAGATGTTGGCTGAGTTTTTCCTCCTGAGGGCTCTGAGGGAGGATGGTCTATTCCAAGCCTGCCTTCTAGTTTCTGGTGACAGCCAGTGACTCTTCACATTTGTTGGCTTCTTCTTAAGGACATCAGTCATGTTGGATTAGGGGCCTGTCCTACTTTGAATATGACCTCATCTTAACTATTGATAATTATATCTACAGGTAACAAATTACCAAATAACGTCACCTTCCGAGGTGCTGGAAGTTAGATTTCAACATATATTTTTTGGGGGACACAGTTTAACCTATAATATTAGCCACTGTAATTTTTCTGAACAGGCAGACCAGAATATAAAGATTATCTGTTTTGCTGTGTATAATGTACACTTTCAGAAAAAAAATCTTTCATTTAAAACTTTTACTTCAATTTTTTAATTTATTTATATTTAGATACTTGTTTTTTTATATTATAAAGAAATTTTAGTATTTATTTTTGAACACATTATGGTACAAGAAATTTTATGTAACAAATAATTATAAAACACAAGAACAAATAAAAGGTAGAAGAAATTTTGTGTACTGGTAACAAATTTATGACATTTACTCATCATAGGCCAATAACTCTTTGTCACTATCAATATCAGAAGTATACTACCCATATATAATGTAGATCATTATTTTTCCCTAAAAAAATTGGGCAAATAGTATGTATTATACATGGCAAAATATGATATAATCATACTTCTCTCTTTTTAAAAATCTTTATTTGTTTTTAGAGAAAGGGAGGGAGAAAGAAAGGGAGAGAAACATCAATGTGTTTGCCTCTCACATGCCCCCAACTGGGGACCTGGCCCACAACTCAGGCATGCGCCCCAGCTAGGAATTGAACCTGTGACCCTTTGGTTTGCAGGCTGGCACTCAATCCACTGAGCCACACCAGTCAGGTTTGTCTCTTATGCCTTATAATTCTAAATGTGCTTATCGATTGAAAAACATTCATGAGTGACTGTAGACTTTTTCAAATGACAATAAGTATAGGTATAGAATAAATATATATTTTGATACATCATATATATTTGAATATGTGTGTGTGTATATATACATGCATATATACATATATATATATATATTCACTCAGCAAGGAAAATGGCTATTGAAAACCTAGCCCATGGTAAGCAAACTTTTCAAATTAATGGTATATTAATTATGACTCAGACTCAAAAATGAAAAGATCATACCCTAGTGACTTTCTCAATAATGAGTCTACTACCTTTGTGACTTACATAGTTATTTTAAGTGAAACTTGTCAGTTTAGTGATGACTGATAAAATAGAAAACAAATTTAATCACCAAGGACCAAGGATGGGAATCAAAATCAAAAGATATATAACTTAATCCCCTGTTCACCCTAACCACCACACAATTAATCTGGCCTCTCTGAAATCTTTTATTACAGAAACTAGATAAAGGTCTTCTAATTTAGCTTTGATAATTAATATCATATTATTGGATTTAGGTATTACCATTCCTTCTCAGAAGGGGACCCTAAGGAAGTCATAATCAATCCAGGCAATGAACGTGAAGAGTAAAGTCTGATACATGAGAAGGTAGCAGTTGGTTCCATGAGCCCTAGGATCTTTGGCCTCCTTTTCTTTAATTGTCCATGCCTTCCTCCACCAAATATGAGCATGTGAATGAGAGTAAGATCTGTACTTCTATTTTTTCCTAAATTGTTTACTAGCTGTGTTAACCTTGAACAAAGATAGCTTGTCTATTTGTCTTTTTCTGTAGGACTTTGATTTCCCCTAGCTTTCTTATCCTTGCACTAGGAATAGATAGACAGATGGATGGATAGATAGATAGATAGATAATAGATAGAATCAGTGAAAACCATAACAGAATTTTTTAGCAATTTTAAATTTCAATGATTTAGATCTTTAGTTGTCTTATAATTATTGCCTTATTGTTTTTGTCAAAACAAAATTTTCTTAGTTTTCAATAAGCTTGTAGATAATGTTATTAGGAAGTTATTCTCAATTGAAGTCTTAATAAATGAATACATTTATTTCTTGTTTATTTCCTATAGTTTATAATGTGCTTCTATTGTTACTTTGTTGTTAATTTTTTTGGTCTTGCATAAGAATATGTTTAACATACTTGTGAAAGAGATCTACATAGTTCCCTCAATCTAAAACTGTAACTTATGAATTATTATTGTTATTTTTTGTAAAAGCATTACCTTTTCAAGATCTATGACTGCTACACATCCTGGTTTATTTTCTTGCCTTGTTTGAGACTGTATGAAGACAGATATTGTGATGTAAGTGTTTAGCCTAGAACTATCAGAAAGCTATCATATAGCTGGTGGCAGACAATGTTTTGGTAGGAAGGACATTATATTGTATTTGTCAGGTGATCTATCCCTTCTGAGTTGTATAAACAACAAATTACCTGAAAGAATTTTTGACAGCATACTACCTTAAAATCTCATCTGGTTCTGTACAGAGCCATAAATGAAGTTTCACATGGGAAGTATTTTTTGTTATAATGATCATTCATTTAGTGTTATATATGTGTTCTATTTTGACTAAGTGAAGAGAGATATCCAATTTCATATAAGGTGTGAATATAAAATATTTCCTCCAAATTAGAATATCTAGATAAAATTTTAGAAATACAGAACAGATTAAGGATTAGGGTGTGGGAAAGTGGAAGTGGAGAAGAGGGTTAAGACAGTGAGTGTTACAAAGGTCAGCCTAAGGGATACAGGACACATGTGGTGATGGAATTGTTCTGTGTCTTGATTTGTATCTTGATGGTAGTAGAGGATACGTGAACCTACACATGAATAAAATTACTTCAGATTAAAGATACATATAAGTAAGTACAAATATTGGGTTGGTCAAAAGTCCATTTAGTTTTCTTCCATAAAATAAAAGATACATTTTTTCGATTTCACCAGTAACTTTATTATTTGGATATTTTGAGTATATCAGCTATCTCCTACTATTGGCTTCTAGAGGTTAGAGGTTTAGAGGGTGCTGCTAAATATCTTCCATTGCATAGGACAGCCCCATAGCAAAGAATTATTTGGCCAAAATATCAAGAGTACCAAGAAACTTCGCACACCACTTTTGACACATTCCATCAGTTACAGCATACACTACACTTCTCCATACACTACACAAATCTTGTTTTTTTGGTGTTTCAGTTGCATTTTTTTTCTTGAAATAATAAAGCATAATATGTCAAAATGTTGTATATTTTCTTCCATCTTCAGTATTAAAACAACTACATAAAAATCCACCAATTTTAGTAAGATTTTTTTAATGCACACTGATATGACAGCTATCACAATACAATCTACCAAAAGTGTTTCAAATGAAGTTAAACATAATGAAGCACTACTAGAGCCATCTTATGGAAAAAAAACAAATACATTTTTTTGTTCAACCCAGTAAAACTGGGGAAATCCAAATAAGATTATTGGATTTTATCAATCTCAATATGCTGGCTATGCTATTCTTTAATAAACTGTTACTATTGAGGAAAACTAAGAGAAGAGCCTCCAGGCTCTCTCAACATTATTTATTCTATTTGCATGTGGATCTACATTAATCTCAATGAAATTTCAGTGAAATTATTAAATGTCATATTAGCATAAATTAATCTATATTAATTTTTAGATTGCTTGAATGTAAAACACTGGAAGTTAAGGTTTTTGTTTGCAAGATTATACCTAGCCATTACAATCAGTCATATCAGTCACTTTTCATTTTTAAAAATAACATTTCAACTATATATAATTGCTTATTATTATTTTTTCAATTTTAAAAGATTTTATTTATTTATTTATTTTTAGAGAGAGGGGAAAAGAGGAAGAAAGAGAGGGAGAGAAACATCAATGTGTGGCTGCCTCTCACACTCTCCTAACTGGGTAACTGGCCTACAACCCAGACAGGGCTATAGTTGCTTATTTATAAAGATAACAAATTTGGTGCTTATGCTATTAGTTTATCTATGTTTATGATAAACAAAATGCAAAATTAGGATCTAAACAGATTCATTCTTCATCATTTCTTTTGTAGTTTTGTCATAGACTGCAGAAATGCATTAACTCAGCCAATTATAAAAACTTCTTAGCCCTGGCTGGCGTAGCTCAGTGGATTGAGCTCAGGCTGCGAACCAAAGTGTTGAAGGTTCGATTCACAGTCAGGGTACATGCCTGGTTGCAGGCCATGACCCCCAGCAACTGCGCATTGATGTTTCTCTCTCTCTCTTTCTCCCTCCCTTCCCTCTCTAAAAAAATAAATACATAAAATATTTTAAAAAATTTCTTAAGAGTCCACATTAAGTGATCTAAAAACATAAACATTGCAGATTCTAAATTGATTTTGACCTTTCTTTATTCCCTTTCAAGTCATCACTATATTTTATTTCAGCAACCTGAAAAGCTTCTAAGACTTAAGAAATGGTAATCCTTTTCCCTGAAGGCTATTTTTTATAGTTATTCATAAAGCTTGCTAAAAAAGAGACATGTGACATTTATATTTGTATTCTTTAAGAAGGAAATGGTGGGAAGGTTATAAGAAAGCTTAATCAAAAGAAAATGAGTTTAATTATTGTTTTTTATAAAATTGAAGTCTTGTTTCCTTGAACTGTGCTCATAGAAGCTCACAATACCCCAGAGATTGGGGCTGTTGACACTGTGAGCTCGTCACTTAATTCTGGCCAATGTAACTGTAAGGGATGCTTCCTGGAATAGACCACGGAGAGATTCTGCACCTTATTTTTGCTTTTTTTTTTAATTGTTGTTCAAATACAGTTGTCTGGATTTTCCCCACAGCACTCCCCCTCACCCCATCCATTCCCGCCTCCCCCACCCTCCTTGGTTTTATCCATGTGTCCTTTAAAGGTGTTTTGAAAACCCTCCTCCTTTTCCCTCCTATTACAACCTCCCACCTCCCCTCTGGTTACTGTCAGTTTGTTTTTAAGTTCCATGTTTCGGGTTATATTTTGGTTTTTATTAAAGGCCAGGGTCAAGGATATTTAGCTAGTTGTCTCATAGAATCACAATTCATTGGCCTAAAATGTAAAATCAAGTTTACATTCTCATTACGTTATCTTATAGACTATCCTGTGCCTCAGGCAATTATGTTGGCAATCATTGTTAGAGTTACTTAGTTCAATACAAGTTCATATTAGAATGCTAATGCCATACAACATGCAAAATTGCACTTTTCCCAAGATGCCAGTCTTCTTGCTTTCCAGAAGTTCAAACCTGAGAAAACTCAGACAGACTTGAATGAGGATGGACTCAAAGTCCTGTCAATGAATTGTTACTTCCTTATGGATTCAGCAACACAAATATTAGTGCCTTTTTAAAAATTACACAAAATAAGCACTATTAAAAATAACATCATTCTGGGGAATTAAGGGTTTTGTGTGTTTCTTTTTCTTTTTTTTTTAATTTGGGATAATTGCATGTTCAGGAGATTTTGATCATCTGCATCATCTATATGGGCTGTGAGGAAATTGTATAACACCAGATAACATTTAAGTTTTAAAGCCCATAGTACAAACTAAGAAACTATTTTTAGATATTTACATTGTCTTTTGGGGGAGTGCCTCTCAGTAACTTCGTTGTTTGGGATTTACAGGAAGGAGTGTTGATAAACCTTACTTGTTCCCACACGTTTTGCCACCTGCTAGGAAACTTTTCCATTGGTTTCTTATTTCCTACATCCCAGACTGGTTTCAGGGACAACAAAATATTTCAGTTTTTCACCTGAGGATCAATTGATACACTGGTTTAGAAGCTTCCTTTCCCCATTCCAATCCCAGAACTTTTCTTAAAGTATTTTTCATCTAAAACTATTCCCTTCCTTGAATTTTTGATGCCAGGCATTATAATGGCAATGGGTGGAACATTTCATTATATATTATGGGATAATATGTAATATTAATACATTTATAATTGTGTATATTTTTTTCATAATGGTGACAATTCCTATTTGATCCCTTTATATTTCTTTAAATGTACACTGATTATCTTTACATATATAATATAAATAAACTTTTGTATAAATATTAAATGTGATTGAAATTCAATACTTTATTTAATGCATTCTGTCACTTTGTTTGACTTTCCCCACACCCTACCCTTCCCCTTTTCTTCTTCTCAAGGTCAACCAAGTAAATTAGTATTCATGCTTCAATTTATTATTTATACTTTTAAATAAGCAGCCCTAGCAAACTAATATAGTGAGGGCACACCTATGTTCCACCACACATCTAATGCTTCCATTTCACTGGCCTCATCCCACTCTGAGGTGTGTTGGATGCATTGTCACACAGTATTTGGATACACAAACAGTTTTAAGGATTTCATGGATACAAGGATTTCACCATAAACATAGGTAAACATGTTAAGAAATATTTCTAAACATCTATTACTCTTCTTTGCATAAATTTTTAGAGTTGAATGTTACTGCTTGATTAAAAACCCCACTCACTTAAAGCCTCTGTGTAAATTTTGTGAAATATTGCTGTAAAAAATAACATATATTTAAACTCTCACTGGAAGTTGGAAGAGAGTGAATCTTTGTATTTTCATCTACATGGATTACCTCTAAAATAAAACAAATTCATTGTAAACTATGAGATAAAAACCAAAATCTTATTGTTTGAATCCATGTAAACTGTTCGCACATTTACTACTTTTGTGAATTGTGTTGAATGGTCCTGTTCCATTTATAAATCAAGGCATTTGCCCTTCATGTAGTGATTTACCTGACACCAATTTATAAATTTCCCTGCTAATAATTTGTCTTTAGTTTTGTGTACATATATACACATTCTCCTTATCATTAGTCTTTCAATTATTTTCCTTTCTTATTTTGTAAATATTCATTTTCTTGGTTAATTTTTATAATGTGTTATAAAGGTTACTTGTGTATTAGGGATATTAATCAATTTTTATTCTTTAAAATTTGGGAAGCCGTTGATATTAATATATTCCACATTCATGTAGATTTTTTCTTTTTTTTATTAAGCTAATCTTTTTTTTATTTTAATCATTGTTCAAATACAGTTTTCTACCTTTTACTCCCAATCCAGCCCCCCCAACCCTCCCTACTTCCCTCCCATTACCACCCTCCCCCTAGTTTTTGTCCATGTGTACTTTAAGTTTGTTCCTGTGAACCCTTCCCAATGTCCCCTGAAATTCCCTCTTCTCTCCCCTGTGGTCACTGTCAGCCTGTCCTCTATTTCAGTGTCTTTGGTTATATTTTGCTTGTGTCTTTGTTTTGCTGTTTAAGTTCCTGTTAAAGGTGAGATCATATGGTATTCGTCTTTCACTGCCTGGCTTGTTTCACTAAGCATAATGTTTTCCAGCTCCATACAAGCTGTTGAGAAGGGTAGGAGCTCCTTCTTTCTTTCTGCTGCATAGAATTCCATTGTGTAAATGTACCATAGTTTTTTGATCCATTCATTTACTGATGGGCATCTTGGTTACTTCCAGCATCTAGCTATGGTAAATTGTGCTGCTATGAACATTGGGATGCATAGGTTCTTTTGGATTGGTGTTTTAGTATATTTAATGGTAATTTGGTTTCTATTGATTTTTTTCATTAATTATCTAGGAATTCTTTATGTTTACTATATCATTTGCAAACAGTAATAATTTAAATTTCTGTTTTTGTAATATTTATATTTCTTAATTCATTTTTTAAACTTGGCTCCTGGTCTATGATACCTTGAAATATATTATCTAATAAAGATAATAACAATTCTTTAACTTGTTATAATTAAGAATACTAATGACTTTACATTTCTGACAGCATTTTTATAATGTTAATTTTACCATGTTTTACAGATGACTATGATAATAATAATTATTTATCTTTATAAGTTTTTCTGTGGCAGGCAATATTAAAATGTAAATCAAATGTTATTACAATTCCTGTGTTACAAGAGAGACCAAGAGAGAAATACTAATCCTAGTTCTGTTATAATTTGATTCACAGAAATACAGGGAAGAAAGAATGGAGTAAACAACATTTAGAAATATATGACAGAATTTTTTAATAATGAAAGATATTAATATAAAAATTCATAATCAGCAAACCCTAAGCAGGACAAATATAAAGAAAATAAGACTAAGCATAAGTTAGACAAACAGCTGAAAATAAAATACAGGTAGAAAATTTAGAACTACTCAGAGAAAAAGGACACATTACCTTCAATAAAATACAACAATAAAAATTATAACTGATATCACAATAATAGCAAGGAAGACTGAACAAAAATTAATTACTTCTTTGAAGTGCTAACGAAAAATAACTGATCTTTAAGAATTATATGCTCAATGAAAATAACCTTCAAAGATACTAGTGAAATGAAGATGGTTTCTTAGAAATAAAATTTGAACAGATTTATCACCTTCAAGCTTCAAAAGGGCATATTGGGTTGGCCAAAAATCTGTATAGTTTTTATTCCGTAAAATAAAAGACACATTTTTCATTTTCACCAATAACTTTATTGATTTGGGTATTTTGAATATGTTGGCTATGTCCCACATAACATTGATTGTTCTCAATTAACATCTTGACTTGATCGCTATCAACTCCAGCTGCTCCACTCAACCTTGGAGCATCTTCCAGAGAGAATTCTCCAGCATGAAACTTTGCAAACATTAGACACATTTGAACAGTCACAGCACCTTCTGCATACACTGCACAAATCTCTTTTTGTGTTTCAGTTGTGTGCTTATCTTTCTTGAAATAATGAAACATAATATGCCGAAAATGTTGCTTACTTTTTCATCTTCAATATTAAAATGGCAACATAAAAATTCATCAATTGTGATTTTTTAATGTGTGCTGATATGACAGCTGTCACAATACAATCTAACAAAATTGTTTTGAATGAAGTTAAAGACAACTAAGCACTATTAGATCCATCTTACAGAAAAAAAACCAAACATTTTAGGCAAATCGATATTAACATGGGATCTTTAAGCAGAAGGAAAATATTTCCAGATAGAAACATGGAAATTTAGGAGGGATGGAAAACACCAAAAAGGCTAAATATGTGGATTAGCAATTTAATATTGAGTCAAAAAATACTGAGAATGTCTTGTGGAGATTAGAAAGCAGGGAAAACTAAAATACCTGAAAGTAAATAATTAAATTTAGGGAGAAGAGAGCCATGAGGCTATTGTAGTGTCTTTTTCTTAACCTGGGTACTGGTTACATGGGCATTTTCTGTTCATGATAATTTATCAGATTGTACACTTGTGAGATGTGAATATATATATAATCTTCATTTATATATAATATATAATTAGTTATTAAAAATATATATAATCTCCAGAATGTGTCTAGCCATGTAATATGAAAAATAGAGACATTTATCGAAGAAGATACAGGATACAAGAAACATTGTACATAGGACAATGACTCCTCAGTCCCGTTCAAGTAGGCACCTTGGGACCTCACATAGTTCTCCCAATTGCCATCAGCTGCCCTGTTGTATTTTCCTGAATCTCATCGCTGGTCTGAAATCTCTTCCTTTTCAAAGGTGATTTTAGTTTTGGGAAAAGCCAGGCACCTCAGGGTATCATATCTGGGCTGTAGGGGCACTGAGTCACCTGGATGATTTGATGTTTCACAAAAAAACTGCACTAGATGTGATGAATAAGCAGATGCCTTGTCGTGATGAAGCTGCTAATCACCAATTGCCCATAGCTGCAGCCTTCTGAATCATCTCAATAGTTCCCACAGAAGAATGTTCAAACTTAGCACAAAATTTGATACAGATCTGTTGCTCTACTCACTCAGTCATTCTGAATGCAATGGCTACGCAGTACACATGCTCACTCAGGGGCGTCTACTCCCACACTAACTAGTACAGTGAAGTCATCATTGTTCATGTATGTGCATTCCAGTCCAGTTTCCTTGGTGTCAGGTTACATCCATGTCATGCAAACCATTACTGTTATATTAACAATGGCTGGACTTTTTCTGGACAGATCTCATATGTGTTTATCCATATGCAATATATATTAGTATGTGTAATATATACTCATATGCATATTAGAGATCAATTTTTAAAAATGTAAAAACTGAGTCTACTCCAATGTAAATCAGTTCTCCTCATCCAACTCAGGATGACCTCAGCATGGGAAATCTGAGCGTACAATAGTAGGAAATTCACTTTCTTTACTACTTCCTCCCTTGAATTTTTTATTCCTTTTTTCTACTCATTGTGTTGCTTCCAGCATTTCCAAGGTAGGTGGGAGTGGAAGATGTGAAGTATAGTAAATATCAGTTGTTTGGTGCACTGGTAACATATCACACGTTCAACAACTTCACAAGCCAGATCATTTTCTGGGCTCTTTAGCAACTTACAGTTTCCTAGGCTTTCCAAAATTTTCTTTCTCTGCTTGTAATTTACCTCTCCAATCTCCTAAGAACTCTGTCTCAAAGACTCCTGTCACTCCATGTGGTTCTTGTGAGCAAGTTTTTATTTTGTTTTGAATTGTGTGTATTTTTACCAAGAATAACCAAGCCTAGAACCCTTTCTCAGAGCATCATCTTTTAAAAAATATGCAGCTGCCCTACTAAACTTCAGAAATATAAGTTCTTCCATTGCAGGCTTGTCTGTTTAATCTGCCTCCACAAGCCCTCCAACTAGCCTTTACTTTTAGAATTTTTCATTCTGTTTGTTCTTTTTTAATTACATTTATTGGGGTGACATTATTTATAAAATTACATTAGTTCCAAGTACAATTCTATAATTCATCATCTGTATATTGCTTTGTGAGTTTACAATCAAGGTCAAATCTCCTTCTGTCACCATGTTTGACACCCTTTACCCTTTACTGCTTCCCCACTTCCTTTCCTCTTGTAACCCCCATTCTATTGCCTGTGTCTGTGAGATTTTGTTTCTCTTGTTTATTTGTTGCTTTCAGTTTTATATCTCATATATGAGTGAAATCATGTGTTTCTTGATTTTTTCTGACTTGTTTCACTTATCATTATATTCTTAAGGTCCATCCATGTTGTCCCAAAAAGCAGCATTTCATCTTTTCTTATGGCAGAGTAGTATTTCATTGGATATATGCACCACATCTTCTTTATCCCATCATTTATGGAAGGACACTTTGGTTATTTTCATGTCTTGGCTTCCATGAATAATGCTCCAATGAATGTAAGGGGACACATTAAACCAAATGAATATAATTAACATTTACAGAGCTTTTCAACCCCAAACATCAGATTACACATTCTTCCTAGTGCACATAGAATATTCCCGAAGATAGATGGTATGTTGAGACACAAAACTAGCCTTAACAAATTTAAGATTGATATCATACTAAGCACATTTTCCAACTTCAACCCTTTGAAATTAGAAATCAACTACAAAAAGGAATTAAAAAAACCCCACAAATATGTGGAGATTAAAGCTAATCTTTGGTGTTGTCCTGGTATGTCTCCTTTCAGCTCACAATGTGTGGCCATTTCTGCAATTCTAAGGTGGTGTTCAGGAAGTCACTCAGGAGAGAGTAGAATTGAGAAAAGGACACACCTAGAAAGTTCTGTGGCAACGGGCTCTCTCCTGTTGTTGTCTGCCATTTGTTTCCAACTCTAGGTTCTAAGTTGCCTTGTGTCTCCTCCAGGTTTTCTCACAGTTTTTCACTTCTGGAACCTCTCTAGCATTGCAAGCCACGCTCACTTACCATCTTGTCCTGATTACATTTGAGTTCATTTTAACTGAAATAAAAGGGGAAAACTAATTTAATCCAACAAATACACTCAGTTTTGATTTTGCATATTTTCAAAAAATATATTCAGGTTTCACAACATTAAACAGTGAGTTCATTGACAATTATAAAGAAGAAGAATGCTGCAAGGGCCATTGCAAATTTTTCTATGAATTACAAACAGAAAAAATGATGTAGACAAAATTATCACATGTGGCTGACAAAATACTGGTTTATTAGACTACTCAGAAGGCAATAAGGCAGATAATGTTTATGGAGTTACTGTTTTAATTTAGAGTATTATAATCTAAATTAGCATATTGCTACTTCATGAAACAATGCTTGTATACAGACACTGATTATCAAAGAAGAAATGACACCATATATGTACTAACACCTCAAAGCAGTTTCATGTGTTCTTTCAGTTTGATGTTTATTATAATACCGTTCAGTTGGTAGGATAGCTATTTTAATCCCTGTTCCTCTGCAGAAATCAAATGTCACAGCAGTTAATTAACTTACTTGCTTATAAGCTCAATGAAAGTGGTCACATAGAATTTAAATTCAGTTTTTTGTTCACTACCATTTGTCTTCTACATGTCCTTTCTTAGAGTATATTATGGTCATAAAGTGTTTTCACTTTTGTTTTTCCATCTCTAACACATAAAATATTATTTTAATACTAAATGGTGTCTTTGAGAAGCCTTCTCTATCACTAGTGATCCTAGAGGTATATTTTGTGGATGATATTTTTAAAAGATTCAGTTATCCTCTTCTTGTCAGGTGATGGATTGTAAGTGATATGATAATGAAATTATTTGAGATAAATTGTTATCATCCTAATGTGTATACTAATTATCTAATTTTTAAAACTAATTATTCTGTCAGAGATACTTTCACAGCTCATGTCTTTGGTTCTGTTTCGTGTTGTGAGTTCAAAATTTTATATCAGATGTTTGGGCTTTAGAGAGCTCGGCTGTCATTAAAATGGAAGGCTGCTATTTTGACTTCATAGAGGTCATTGCCATATGGGAAAAGCAATGCATATTTTGCTGAATTTCTGGCACATAATAGAAGAAAAAATGTTTAAGCTGTCAGAGTTGATTGCTCAGTTTTGGTAGAGCCATAAATATGTGTTGGTCAGATAACAACTTGTGAAATGACAAAATGAGTAGGCACCAAAAAAGCAAACTTTTCAATAAGGTAATTACTTCCATGGTAATATATATCAAGTATGTCTACATTCATTTGGTGGCAAGTTTCTGTACTACTTTCTCCTTTAATTTTAAAGGAAATATCCAATCATGTGTCATATTTGTCTACAGACAAAAGGAAGTAGTTTTCGATGTGTAGATTTCCTATAAGAAGCAGCTGGTGACCTGTCAAGTTAATCTATGTTTGTCCATTGAAACAAAGGCTGCAGAGCACGTATCTTAATTGAGGGAGCATGAAATGACCAGATAGGAGATTTTAAAAGTCTGAAATCAAAAGACTGAGACAATAATATCAGCTGATTTCAAAATTCACTTTGCTTTGTGAGAAAACAATGTCGAGGTAAAAATATTAGAATGGAGTAATAAAGGGGAATATTTAAAATATTGATAGCTTCTCAGTCAATAATTTAATTGATTTAAAAATGATTTGTTGAACAACTACTATATTCAAACAAAACCTGGTTTAATGTATATAGAAGGACATAAAAAATGACACAGGTCCAGTGCAGGTGATGATAATTATTCAACTATTAAATATAATTGAAAGTGGAATGTGCTGTGGGTATCATGCCTGAGTTTGGCTGACTAATTGGGGGACTGATGAATAGAGTTAACTCATCAAGGTATAATTAAAATACAAAAATAAACATATTTAAAGCATACAATTAGATGTTTTGACATATGTGTATACTCATGAAAAATCATTTCAATAAAGATTAAAAAATACCATCATCCCAAAGAGTTTCCTCATACTCCTTGGTAAAACTCCCTCTCAACCCTCCTCAACCCTTTCCTACCCACCTTGTGCCCAAGCAAGAATATCTGCTTTCTTTCACTATAGATAAGTTTGTATTTTCTGGAACTTTATATAAATGCAATCATAAAATATGAACTTTTATCTGACTTCTTTCAATGAGTATAATTTTTTAGATTAATCTACACTGTTGCCTATGTAATTTGTTCATCCCTTTTAATTGTATGTATATTATTATTCTATTATATGTATATTTTTATGTTTCTTTTGTGTAGACAACTTATTTGGCTCATGCAGATGATAAATAAATATCCCTTTTTTTCTCCTTTTCCTACATAAACTTTAGATTCCTAAATTATTTTCCCAGAAGAGTTAACCAGTAGAATAATGTTTGAAAATTGTGCAATCTCTATTTCATATATATATATTCATATATATATATTCATATATATATTCATATATATATAGTGCCATGTATATAATGACTCTCTTAAGCTTAATTTGCATGAATCCTTTTTAAAGAACTTGATTTCTTCCTGATTTATATATAATAGTCAAGCCAAGAAGCATGCAGTATACCTATAAGGCTCTATATAAACTTTTCAGTTCATTTCTTAATCATTTAAGTTGCTTAGTCTTTTTCAGTGGTTGCTTGCAAACTCCAGTGGCTCCTGTGGTCAGGGAGGAAATGTAAATGAGTGAAGCAAGTTGGGAAGGTCATCATTCAAGCCTGTAGGTACTTGCCTTGTGAAAATGAAGGCTGATGATTTTTCAAGAGAAACTCTCTTTTAGGTTTCTATGTGGAAACTTCAGATTATTACTTGCTAGCAAGAAATTTAATTACCTAACAGTTGTGTGTGTGTGTATTGTAGTTCTGTAATTGAGATATATGTGTATGTATAAGCATATGTAATATATGGAATATGTATGTTTATATATATTTAAATACATATTCCCTAGCTGTCTTTTCTGACCAAATTATTGACCAGTGAATTATATGCAGATCATCAGGTGTGACAATGCTTGTATGAACCATATAGCTAATTAATATTTATTCAACTCCTGAACAAATTTATGTTAATCCTATTGATATAAGTAATAGATCTTGAACAATTTTTATCTTATAAAAAAACAATAATTATGAGTTTAAATTATCTTTACTTATTCTAAACCTAACCATAATATGTGAAGTCTGTGTTACTATCAGGATATTAAAAGGTAGCAACTTAGTAACTGGAAAGAACATCATAGACCCAATCATTGAAATAGTTAAACTTGGAATGCCAAGCATGCATAATATTAAATGTAGCCATGACCTCTATCTGTTAGCAAAAGTGATTACTCAGATACCATGATTAATTTGCATGGCTTGTATAATAGAGTTTAAATGAGTTACATTACATTTAGAAAAAATGTTAACTTTCAGTGTCCCTGAATCAATGGTTTAAGATTCATTGTCAGTAAAGAAAATTATTGATATTCTATCATTAGGATATAAAATAATGAGCAAATATGAATTATTTATCATAAAAATAAGAATCACAAGCCCTGGCTGGCATAGCTCAGTGGATTGAGCGCGGGCTGCCAACCAAAGCATCACAGGTTCGATTTCCAGTCAGGGCTCATGACTGGGTTGCAGGCCACAGCCCCCAGCAAATGCACATTGAGGTTTCTCTCTCTCTCTCTTTCTCCCTCCCTTCCCTCCCTAAAAATAAATAAATAAAATCTTTTAAAAAAATCACAAATGTATTGGTGAGGCAACAGTACAGAGCTGGTGCACTCAGAAGCTCTACCTGCAAGGGCAGTTCTTATTCTACATAAAGCACAACTGACCTAGGACACAGATTGCTTCCTGTGGAACCCAAAGTTGTATTAAAATAATTCATTAGCACGCCGAATACCTTAAATTTGCCCTTATGGATTTAGTCTCTACCTTTTTCTACCCTCTTAGAGGCTGACCAGTAATGGATAACATCTCTGGCCTCCTGCCTCCCTACTTATACTAATGGAGAAAAAATCCATCAGGAAACCAGGGTAAGGAAATCACTGGGAAAAAACAAAAATGAACTCTAAACATATAGTTTATAACATTTTGAATTGCATTCTAAGATTTTATATATAGTTACATACATACATGTATATTATTAATGACATGAATATACAGGTGAATGGCAGTTATTTACTTTAAAACAAAATACTGGAAAAATCATTCAACCCATACTTAGTGCCCATTATATTGATAACATATGAACAAAATGCATATATTTGAAGTATCTGGGTCATCCTGGATCCCAAATTACTGTATCATGGTAAGAAATTTATGTTTTACCTATATTCCTAGTTTTATAATGTATCACTCATGATATTCAATATACAGTTATAAATGAGTGGACATACAAAAACATGATACAATGTGACTTATTGTCAAGAAAATGAATAAGATATGACTATGCTAAAGATACTTGATTTAGTAGAGAGGACTTTAGTACAATTACTGTAAAAGATTTATGTTTAACTTTAAAATAAATTATTATTAATGCATGAAGTGAAAACCAAAAAAGTATTAAATAGAATTTTAACAATTAAAATCGCAATATCTGCCATATAAAGTTGTCAAGTCATCTGAGTTGCAAATTGGAGGTAGTAGGAGAAAAGGACAGGGAACTTGAAGGCAGAAACATAGAAATTACTCAGTCTGAAAAATGAAGGATAAGAACAAAAATTACGCGCACTGAGACTTGGTGATCTTAGGACGATGTCAAGGATCAAACAGACATGCTACTGAAGTTCTGGAATGAGATGCACTTTGAATATAATTATAGATAGGCAGAAAGTACTAGGATGGAAAAAAGATATATTTGCAAAATATATGAATAAAAAGATTACATGCTAAAATGAATATCAGAAAAAGTAGGATTCAAGAAAAAGGCAACTACCAAAGGTGCAGGGAGACAGTAACAATAAAAGGGTTAATTTAAAAGTTAAATAAAATACTTAATTACAGAGCTTTAATGTATGTGAGGAAAAAACTAAAGGTATAAAAGGAAAAAAGATAATAATGTTAGTTGAAAATTTTAATGCCCCTGTATCAGAAATCAAAATAGAAGGAAGACAAAATAGGTAAGGAAATAGACAATCTAAACATTGTCAATCAACACCCAGAAAATGCAACATTTGACAGGTGCAAACCACATATTGCTTTCAGCTGTTCACTGCACGTTTCCCAATATAGACCTTAAGATGGACCACACTATGTGTCATTACAAGTCCAGAGATTGAAATCCTAAAGATTAGTGTTGCTGTGTACAATGGTATTAAATTAGACATCAATAACATGACAGAAAATTTCAAAATATTATAAAACATGTATATATAAAAGTCATATATCAATAATTACAAGGAAATTAGAAATAATATTTAGTAACTAATAATGAAAGCTCAACATATCAAAAGTTTTTGTGTGTAGATAAGGCAAAATGGAGGAAACTTAAATGCTTGCATTAGAATAAAATTAAAAATTATAAAATCAGTGCTCAAAATTTTCCCCAAGAAAAGGTTGGGGAAAAAAGCAGCAAATTAAACTTCTAGTTACTATAAGGAAGGAAGTAATAAAGGCAAGGACAGGTGGGCAAAACAAAAACAGAAAACCCTACTTGTTGGAAATTATTCATGCTAACACTGCTTATTTGAAGATTAAGTTGATATGGAGTTCAAAGATGGTGGCTTTGCTTGAGGGAGCGTGATTTCTTCTGTGCAGGGGAGAGAAACTCGAGGATTGGTGGCAGAACAGAGCAAGTGGCCTAGGCTATTGAAACATTTTTGAAAACAGGACATTGAAAAACCAGACGGTAAGGAGACTGCTTCAGGACAACAGGGACCCAGGGATCAGCGCCGGGACCAGGGGGGTTGCAGCTCCCTGGCCCAGTGCTCCCGGATCTGCCTCAGGGCACCTGGGAGAGTGGAGTCACTGCTCCCTTCCCGGACAATGGGGTTGAGCAACACCTGGAGAGACCTTGTTGCTTGAAGGCAGAGAGGGGAGTTGGACTGGGAGACAATCACGCAGGGGCTGCAAGCACCCACCTATAGCCCTGGGGGAAGTGAGTGCCTCCAGCCTGCATGACCAGGGGCGGCCTGGACGTGGGCTTGCACCCTCAGCCCGGTGGGTGTGTGGATCAGTGGAAAACCCAGGCCTGGCAGCCCTGAACAAGGAAAGGGCATGGGGGTTCTTGGGTTTCTGGAGCCTGTGGTGGTGAACTGTGGAAGCGCACCCCACCCCCCCCCGAAAATCCTGACTCTCTCACTGTGAACCCATAAGGGACATGGTGCTTAGGGGGTTCCTAGAGCTTCAAATGGAGAAATTGGTAGAAGTGCACGTCCCTTTACGATCCCCAGAGCTTACACCGTGAATCCAGAAAAGATGTGGGTGCTTCCCGAGAACATAGCGCCTGCCGCAGTGAAATTTGGGGGAAGGGTGGGTCTCTTTGAGATCCCCGTGAACCCGGAAAAGATATAGGAGTTCTGTGGGGCTGGGAACCCGGGAGACCACGGCAGTGAGCTCCAGAGAGTGTGCTCGGGAGCACCCAGGGTCCTGTAGGGGTAAGTCAGATTGGCTCTGGGAACTGTACCCAAGAGACTGACTGAATTTTGTCTGGGAAGAGTGATAAGCATTCGAAAGGCCCCTCAGCCTGCTGAAGCCAGCAAGACCAGAAAAACTGGTCTGGCCAGTCAGAAACCAACAAGAGGTGTTTTGTTTTGTTTTTTCTGGCTTTTTTTTTTTTTTTTTTGGCTGTTGTTGTTTGATTGTTTGATTTTATCTTGTTTTTTAAGTGACTTTTTATTTTTTCTTATTATTTTTATATCTCTCAATTCCTTATGTTTCTCTTCCTTTCATCCTAGTATTATTCCTGCCACTCCAAATTTCTCTCCTGAATTTCACCTTCTGTTTTCCCTTTTTTTTCTGAGCTTGCAAGTTACTGGAAATTTGTATTATCTTTTTCTCACTTTTCCGACATTTTTTATTTTAATTGTATTTTGGTATTCTTTTTCTTTCTGTATAATCTTCTTTGCTTGGCTGGTTATACTGTCATTTGATAGGTTCCCCCTGGTATCTCAGTCACAGTGTGTTGATAATTTACTATCCTTCATCTGTGTTCCATTAGTACACCTCTCAAGGGTCTATACTCCTTATTCTTGTTATCTAGATCTCATAGATTCTGCCACAAGATTGTTGCTTTAATATTACTGTAAATAAGACCTAGTTCATACAATTGTAAATATTACTCAACACCCGTACCTGATCTCAGCCCACTTCGCAATTTCCTGAACTATATTATTGTGGGGGTTGTCTCTATTCTTTTATATACTACTCCTATTTACTAATCTTTATTCCCACCCTATATCAGAATCTGACCTCCCACAGCTTCCCAGCTTTCTAGATCCAACTAACAATCCTTTTGTCCCCAGTAAGAGTCTTCTTTCCATCCTTTCTAAAATGTGGATAGTGGGGTGGAAGATCATGGTTAACACTATAAGTAGCCAAAGGATATCCCATCTCTTCTCTACTGGCTGCTAATGTAAATATCATAGAATACTATCTTGCTGTCTTAAACCATTTTGCCTTACTCCTCCAACTGATCACAAAAAAGAGTAGGGGGAAGCTGTGAACACCAGGAAACATAAAGGAGACTGCAACACTGAATCTCACAGGTATTCTACCACAGAAGTTCACACTATAATCACAGGGAGCAAGAACAAATCAATTTAAGAAACAGAGGCTATCAAGAAGAGTCTCACGAATAATGAGAAAACAAAGAAACAATCCCCAAATGACGGGAAAGGAGGAAGCCTCAGAAAAAAATGCTAAATGAAATAGAGGCAACTCAACTATCAGATATTGAGTTCAAAACAATGATTATCAGGAAGTTCAATGAACTCACAATGGGCTACCAGAAACTAGAGGGAAGCTACAACGATCTCACTGCAAACTATATCAACATGAAAAAGGAAATAGAAACTATTAACAAGGGCCAAGAAGAAATGAAGAATACAATTTCTGAACTGAAGAACGCAGTAGAAGGAATGAAAAGCAGGATTGATGAAGCAGAAGATCGGATCAACGAGCTAGAGGACAAAGTAGAAGAAAACACCCAGAAAGAGCAAGAAAAGGAAAAGAGGCTCAGAAGGAATGAAGAGGGATTTAAAGAAATGTAAGACAATATGAAATGTAATAATATCCATAGAATAGGGATACCAGAAGGAGAAGAAGAAGAGCAAGGGATAGAAAACCTATTTGAAAAAGTAATGATGGAAAACTTCCCTAATTTGATGAGACAAAAAGTCACACAAATCCAGGAAACACAGAGAGTCCCAATCAAGGGGAACCCAAAGAGGCCCACCTCAAGACACATCATAATTAAAATGGCAAAATTTCAAGACAAAGAGAGAATATTAAAGGCAGCAAGGGAAAAACAGGAAGTAACATACAAGGGAGCCCCAATAAGGCTAACAGCTGAAGATTAAGTTGAGAAATACCTATTGAGACATCAAGAAAAGTGAGGAAAAACACAATCAACTACATTAAAAATAAGAGAAAGCACACAGCTAGAGATTACAGAATAAAAGATCATGAGGGAATGTTATAAACACTAATAAGTTTGAATAAATAGATTAAACAGATATATCCTGTGAAAAACATGAATAGAAAATTTAAATAGCTCTTAAGTAATTGAATGTAATTAAAAATATTGCAACAAAGAACATCTTAGGCCCCCGTGGTTTCCCTCTCAAACATTTAAAAAAGAAATAATACCAATATTACACAAACTGCTTTGGAATATGTAAAAAGAAAAAAAAACAAGAACACCTGGGCTTGGGCTACATCTATGGCTTGTGGAGCATGTACCAAAATGAGGAGTTCTACGTGGAAACAGAAAGGGAAGAGAATGTGTTGATTCAGAAGGGAAAGTACCAGATACACCATCCCATTCATTACTTCATTAACAATAATATTCATTTATATGTATGGCCCAAGGACACAGACAACAGTGTAGTGATGGTTAAAGGGAAGGGGGTGTGGAGGGAGGGGAAAAGGGGGCTAAGGGGAGGAAAATGGGAACATTCACAATAGTGCCAACAATCAAAATAAAGAATAAATAAGTAAATTGGCTTAGTAAAGAATGTAGTGCAACATTCTCTCACACAGAAAGTTTAAGGGAAGGTCCCAGGAATAATTAATATATTTTTCCAAAATTTTCTTTCTGCTTATTTATTTATTAGGTTAATTTTTCATTTTTGTTTTATTCAATCCCACAGACATGCAAACACAAGATGCAAATGTTCTACATAAGAACCAAACAAGATAAGTTGAAATCTACAAAACTTTTCATTATTTCCTTGGAGCAGCTTGGACTCATGCCTCTTTGTCTCTGCAAATTTGTTCCAATTTTCTGCATTTTTTTATGGCCAAGTTTCTTGTATTTATTAGTTAACATTGGATGAGAATGATGAGCAGTTCTGAATCCATTGAATCTTGCAGTTCAAATGTCCATTTCAATGAATCACAATTTTAATTTAAAAAAAATGAGTGGATTTTATATTTAGGTGTTTTTTCACATTTCATCCTGTTCCAAGTAATGCTGTTGAAGATTGAAGATGGAATAAACATGCAGCACAAGAAGTCTGTGTAAGAGATTTCCTTTCCAGAAAAAAAAACAGTGGTGGGAAATATTACTCAGCGACACATGCACATTGAGTCGGGGGAGAGTGCTGACTTCAAAGCAAATCAACTGTACACATCACTTACACAAACACCAACCTGTGTATGTCTGTGTGTGAATAATTAGGGGGATACCTAAGGAAATGATTGTGTAGGGTATTTATAAGATTCAACACATTAGAATGCAATAGAGAATAGAATGAGAAATGAAAAAAATCACAGATATCAAAGTATGACATAAAGTCATAATAATTAAACATGAAGAAATAGAACAGAAATGAATATTGGAACAATGGAACAAAATAGCAGAAATACACTGTATATGAGGGCATTCAGTATATGGTGAAAATGGCATTTTAATTTTATAATAACATTAGCTGGAGTTAAATTGACTAGAGTAGTGAATCAGAAAATAAAATACTAGTTTTAAGTCCCACGTTAGTATACCTAAGGGCCCATTTAATACGTGTAGTCTGGTAGGCATCTTAAAATTAATATGTACAAAACAGGGTTTTTATGCCTGCCGTCTTCTTACATTTTCCTAGTTTGCTCCATCTAATAAATAAAACTTTCTACTCAATCACACGATGAAAAACCTCTCTGTCACTCAATTTCATATTAGTTAACTTTATGAAAAAGAGCCATGCTGTCATTTAAAATAATGTGGTAATCCATATAATTATTTCTAGAAAAATTCTCTGAATGTAGCATTAAGTGCCTCAAGAAAATTTAAAGATAGCATGCATCAAGTGGTCATCTTTATTTAAATTTTTACGTACAATCAAAAATAAAGCCATCTGGAATTACAGACACTGCATTTCAATAATAATTGTTTCTGATGTGGGAGAGTCAATGTATGTGTCCATCGCATCAGTTTCTCTCCCTGCTCACACCACTGACCCCATTTCTCAGATGCCCTTTTAGTTATATTGGGGCCACATAGCTCAGTTCTGACCAGTGGGCTAGGGCAGAAATTATGTAAGAAAATATTGGCCCTATGCATCTATCCAGAAATAATTCTGGGGGTTATGTGTTCTGACAGCACAGCTACAAAGTGGAGAAGGGCTGCCTGGTACATATGAGATTTTATGCAAATACAGAGTGAAATGTTATTTTTCTGAGATACTGAAGCATAACATATACTGTTTTGATGAATATTTTAAATAAGTGAAATGATGGGGGAAGATATCCACTTATTAATTTAAATGTTACCAAACCGCATGTGGTAAAAAAAAAATAGGGACATGTTCTGGAATGTGTCATTTAACTTTCTTCTGGGTGTTTGCTTATTAAAGCACCTAGTCAATTACAAAGTCAACATGTGCAATTGAACATATATTCAGTTTCAGCATATTCATTTATCTTATTTCTTATCTTCATACCACTACCATTCACTTGAGACAGAAAGCTGCAGACCATCATTTGATTCTCTAACCTATGAAATCTCCACCAAGCACTTAAAAATTATCCAGATTCTATCTCTAGTATTTTTCTTTTTCTCTAGCTTGTATTTGCTGCTATTTGTCTTCAGAGACCCTGGTAGTCTATCACCTAGACTTGTATAGTCGCATTATAACTAGTCTCTTTGCTTCCTAAGCAAATACTGCATTCATGACTGATACCAAAGAGCTCACAAAACAAGGGAAATATGATTATATCATGCATTCTCTAGGGGGAGTTAATTGATAGTAGATATTTTACATGATGAACAAAAAGACATTTATAATAAAATCTCAATCTAGATTGCTATCATTATATCTTCAATCACAGATTTCTAGTTATACCCCAATAGGGAAAGACAATTTCATTCTAATAGTATATAAGGCATCTGTATTATAGCTCTTACCATATTGCTTGTAGTTATTTGCCTGAGTGCCCTTGCACTAAGTGGAAGTAGTATATGATTTATCTTTGACTAGCTACAGTCTGAGAAGTCTATAACTTGTTAAGTACTTAATAATTGTGTTGAATTAATTAATGAATTACTCATTCACTCTTAGATACTGCTTGCTGTTCTTGAAATCTCTGAAGGCAATTCCAAGTTTTTATTAACCCAGTGATATTATAAATAAGCATTATCATGACTGCTATAGTATATTATTTATCTGGCTTGATTAAGTCATTCAATTAGAAATCTCTAATTTATTGAAGCATTATACTGGATATTTCACTGATACTGTATAAACACATTCAAATCCATCACAATATCTCCAAGAACTGCATAATTTAAAGAACAAATATGATTATAGTTTCTTAGCAAACAATCCTGAACTGTTCAATACAGTAACCTCAGGCCACCTGTGGCTATTTATATTTGAATTAATTAAAATAAAATACAATTAAAAACTAATTTTCTAAAATTAAAATTCATTAACAATATTTCAAGTGCTCAGTAGTTCCATAAAGTTTGTGGAAGATATAGAACATTCTCATTATTGCAGAAAGCTCTATTGAGCAATACTGATCTAGATTGGAAAACAGTACATAAGGATAACATACAACTGCTATAGTAAATTTGAGAAATTAAGATTTAATGTTTACTATAATAAATGAAAAAATGTGTCTCATTTTACCCCTCATTTCTTTACCTCACAACTTTTTATTTAATAACCTCCCATGCCATTTACCTGCCTGTGCTTTCTTTACCTGTCTTTATAACCATAATCGTGATAAAGATTAAAGTCTCTTTCTACATAAAACTACAATTCTTGCCTTTCTTGTTCTGTGTAATCCTTTGGTATAGGCCAGTTTGAACATTCGCTTCCTGACTGCTGCTTATTGATGATTGTTACACCAAGAAGTATCAGAGCACAGAATAAAAACCTTCCTTCCTAAAGGTCACGATAATTATATATGTCACTCATAAGATTCTGCTCAGATTTACAATAAAAGAACTATTCCACTGCACTAAAGCAAAAATTCATAAACTTAGAAACTGGATGTATCTGGAGTCCGTAGGTTATACTCCTGACTCACTATGATGGGAATTTGAGAAGTATCTCTTTCTTTTAAATTAAAGACATCACAAGGAAATCTCATTATAATTACCCTTAACTTTGTCCCTTTAATAGCTAAGAAATTTTTATTAACTTTTAAAACAGGCACCTTCTATTTTGATTTAGCTAAACATACTGTACACATATACAAAAAATGTTCCAGAAAATAGAATTGACACTATATAAAATGACACTAAATAGAAAAATTACAATGGTTAGAACACAAGCTAATGAATTGTGTATGCTTCAATGAATCCCTCTTCATTTACAAATTTAGGGGTCAGCCAAGGGTTTTATGTTCATTGGGGGTTCAGAGTCCTGTTTAATAATCTGACAATAACATTGTTCATTTTTTAAGAAAATGCACATTCTTTACCCCAGGATATAACATTCTGCATTAAATTTAAGGGTTTTTGTGATCAGGTGAAGCTTATCCATCGATTCTTTATGAATTCTCAGGACCACAGGTTAACCACGTTTGGTATAATTGTTGTCTTATATCCCTTTCTTCCCCAATTATTTTTATTTTTACTTATTGAGGTATATTTTATGAGGGGGGACCCCAAAAAACAGGATTTATTTATAAAAAATGTGTATTTATTCTTACATGTTTAAATGTTGATTCTGCACTTAATGCTACACAACTATCAAGACATTTTTCCTACTGTTCAAAACGGTTTTTGAACTCATTGATTGTGCTGCCTTTTAGTGCTTTTGCTGTTTTTTTTTGTTTCACCTCTTCCACATAGGCAAAACTTTTCCCTCTGAGGACTTTTTTCATCTGGGAAACTTACAAAAGTTCCTTGGAGTGAAGGGTGAGACGAGGTGAACAGGGAGTGTGGGGCACAGGGGTCGTGCTGTTTTTGGTTAAAAAGTTCTGAACACTCGCCGCCGAGTGGGTAGGTGCACTCATAAATCACCCATCTTGAAATCAGCAGCATGCTGAAGGAGCCTTCAAAAAAACAATCAGTGAAGTGGAATACAGCCTCTCACAATGCCAGCATGTACAGTGATACAGATGGGTTCTTCACTCACTCACTCACCTAGTGGGGGAAGCCTGCACTGCAAGGGGTCTGCCCTCCAGAACCTAATTTGTTTTTTGGGGGGTGGGGAGGGGCTTCTCTCTTATACATAGGATAAAATGCATAGATTTTCAAGCACACTGTGTGAGCAATTTTGGCAAATGAGCAAAATGGGATACCCCTCCTGCCAGAGAAGAAAAGAACATTTCCCTTACCCCAGAAAGTTCCCAGCTGCTGGTTTCTAATGCATCTCCTCCAGAGGCATCCACTGTTCTGTTTTTACCACCATTAACTAGTTTTGGAATCATACAATACTATTCTGTGTTGGGCTCCTTTCATGAAACTAATGTTATTGGAATCCACCAATGTTGTTGTGCTCTCTATAATTTGTCCCTTTTCTATTCAATGATATGCTTTGTAAGAAGGGTCTGGGATATGATCATAGGGTTAAGTAATGTTGGGGCAGGAAGAGTGGAATCAGGTGGTTAAATGGTAATTCTATAGGCAATGTATATTTTAGAAGATTATGTAATTTTATTATAAAAATAAAGTTGTGCAAATGAAAATTCTATTTCAAAGTTTCAAAAATGTCTATCCTTTATTTTTTCCTTAAGAGCCAAATAATCTGAGCTAAAATATGATTATGTATATATTTATCACACACACACACACTGCTGGCTTGGTATTTATACCCATTACTTAAGCCTATTATAGCATCAGGTTACATGTACCTATAATCTCATTCCTTATTGTATAGTTCTTATGAATATATATCTCTGCATTCTTTATTTTAAGTAACTAATTATGTGTTC